>NW_026922705.1:0-200826 GCF_032062105.1 Saccostrea cuccullata
ATAAATATTCTTGGGCATTTTTAATTGCCTGTTGTTCAGATACTGCGGTCGAATTTTCTTTAACTTGGCGTAGTGTAGTAACTCTTGGACTTCCGGTCAAGAAACTATTATTTATGCTATTGAAACACATGAACCTGATGAGTGGTTAAATAGTGTACATTTGCATCTGCAGCTCTTTTTTTCTTTATTTTGAGAATCTCCAGCTTTAGCAATGAAAATCAGTCATTTTGAGGAAATATAGGAATCACATCCGGTAAAGAAAGAAGGGTATATTTCCCGGCATTTTAGTACATTACTTATGATAAACAGCTACAAAACCTCGAAAACCCAAAATATTGTTAAAAATTTTATTAAAAATGCAAAATATTGATTTCTGTGAAGAGGGCTAAAAAGCAACTTCCGGTAGAGGAAAAAAATTCATTCAACCGTTAAATAACTGATTTGGCAAAGTAAAAGATGTCCTAACTTTTTTGGTACATAGTTATAACCCGTATATACTTTTCACCCTAAAATTAGAGTGTTGCGTTTTCATTGACGGTGAGTATATATATATGGATTCCTATACTCTAATCAATTAAATGTCATTTGTAAAATGTATTTTTTAAGACAGATTTATTTAGGATCGACTTTAAATGATGACATGAATAGCAGGCCATACTTTAAGCACATGACAAAACATTATCTCAAATTACACAGAAATGGGTTATTTAGCATAGCCGACATTAAACATATAGGTGAGGGATAACATAATCACATTCATAAACAATGTGAAACAACTTTAAACGACCTACACGGTGGATTACAAGCCTTTTTCACTGGGGTAAAATCTTGCCGAAATTCGCCATGGCCGCCAAACCCGAACCCGACTGTATAAAAGATGAAGTCATACAATAACATAACACTGATGTAGTATTACATGAATTTTTTATTTTATTTCTTAAAAACCATAAGGGGAGTTTGCCAAAAAAAATTAATAAGAAAAAAAATTTAAAGTTATTTTTAAAAAGTTAAAAGTTAAAAAAATTAAAAGTTAATTTTAAAAAAAGTTTTAAAAATTTAAAAAGAAATTCTAAGTTTTTAAAAAGAAGTGACCTGGTGTTATAACTTGAGAGACATAACACACACATGTTTTTTGTATTGTGTGTTATTTGTTATTGTCTTTCAGTAAAAAATTCAGTTCAAACCGGTTAGGCTGGCTAGACTAGGCTGTCTAGACTGTAAATGAAAAAGTGTGACGTCATAATCACATTGTATTTATACAGTGGATGACGTCACAATGCATAGGTAAGTTTTATCGTACTTTTTTTGCACACGGCACTTTACAGATGATGCAAACAGGTATATAAGAAACACAGGTAAAACGTATATTTCTTTTGCACACGACCCTCATTTTTTTGCACACGGCACTTTATAGAGGATGCAAACAGGTATATATAAGAAAACGTAGGTAAAAAGGTATATTTCTTTTGCACACGACCCCAATGTTTTGCACACGGCACTTTATAGAGGATGCAAACAGGTATATAAGAAAACGCAGGTAAAAGGTATTTTTGCACACGACCCTAAAATAATCCTATAGTATATAAAACAAAACTGGTAGTACCCTGCGCTCATTATTTAGCAATCATGATTTTTGTGTGGAGATCGATTTATTTGCACGAGGTAGAAAAATATGTTTGTCATTACTGTGATCAGAAGACGATGAATTATAAAACATTCACAGTGTATAACCCGTGTCCCGGATGGCGTTGGAAAGTCTATAGGATTTGCGAGCATTGTGAAATGCCATTTCCACACTGGTTTCACGATGATGAGCCTTCTTTAGAGACTTGTGGTTGTAGCTGGTGTCTGAAATATTTCATCCGGGAGAAAGAAATTGAGAACATACCGCCTCCCCGATGGATGAAAATGACTAGGAACAGACCCTTGAAAGAATGTATGATGTGCTACCAGGAAAAGACTCAAGGAAAATGGAAATGCGCACAATGCCGGCAATATCCGTGTTGTGAAAAGTGTGTAAAGAAACTCTTTGAGACTTCCTACCAGAAATGTCCCTTATGCCGATACAGTGGAAATTAAAATCATTTTTGTATTTTTACTTGAATAAAAATACCCTTGTTCTTGTTATTGTGTGTTAGTGTTTTGAGGAAATCCAGTTTGAACCGGTTATAGGGCTGTCTAGACTGTGAAGGGTGACGTCATAATCACATTCTTGAAATGTTTTTTGCACACGGCGCATTTACCTGTGCAGTTAGCATAAACAAAACGTAGTACCAACGTACCAATGTAAACATAGTGTAAACACCATATTTAGGGGTTATATACTGACCCACCTAGCCCCCCTAGTGTTAGGGGTTAGGGATAGGGATAAGGGTTAGGGTTAGTTAGGGCTAGGGGGTTAGGGTAAGGGGGACTAGGGTTAAGGGGATTAGGGTTAGGGTTAGGGGCTAGGGTTAGGGTTAGTTAGGGTTAGGGTTAGTTAGGGTTAGTTAGGGCTAGGGGGTTAGGGTTGGGGTTAGGGTTAGGGTTAGGGGGTTAGGGTTAGTTAGGGCTAGGGGGTTAGGGTTAGGTTAGTTAGGGCTAGGGGGTTAGGGTTAGGGCTCAGCCAATCAAAACTGATCACGTGATTTCTCCCAGCCAATCAGAATGCGGTCCTATCTAGGAGGCTTTTACTACTAGTCACAATCATAGTCATTAGCGCTTTAAATCTTAATCCCGAATCTCAAAAGCACTATCGCACACATTACTTATTCAAGTGATGACCCCAGTGGGTTAAAAAGACGAGGAAGATTTTAAGCCCTGTATGTGTCTAAGTTCTGCCTAATGAAGTTTCTCATCTCAGTAGCGTTCCTTTACCTATTGCAGCTGTAACTTCAGAATCAAAGGTAGATGCTGTAATTGCTTTTTCAGCCTTCGCCACTCAAGAGCACACGCTTCAACCATAGCGCAAAGAATGAAACATGAATCTAATGAAAATAATAGTTTCATAAAATTTATCAATGTTTGATAGTAATTATCAATGATTTCCACGAATTTTACGGACAACCCTCGTATGTTACACCTGAATGACCATCAACTTATCCAATGAGCTGAAAAAGAAATACATATAAATAAAAATACCTACAAAAAATGATATTTATTAATTAAAAAGAAATTAATTTAAAAAAAAAACATCACTCTTACAGCACCACTCATAATTAGGGGTGTATAGATTTAAAGGTCTATGCTGTAGCTTTATGAATACGGAAACAAACGCAATAAGAATGACTGGCCGATGTTGGCTGATTTTGGGTTTCACTGTGATGCTAATTGTATAACTCTTTAGCATTATTACTACTTAAGATAATCGTCCCCAGGGCATTAGTTTTCGTTTTGTTGTTGAATCGGACTTGTGCTTCCGGAACTCTGTTCTGTTTTCTCAATTCTTAATAATTCACCAAGTGGAGTCGCAGAAAGGGTTTTACCTTCTTTGGTAGGGAGTGTAGGGTATGTTGAAAACTCGGAAGTTCGTTAATAATATTAGTCATTTCATTCACATTATCCACAAGAATGTAAAGCAACTTTGTGTAAAGCCATAATTTGATGCCCAGTTCTGCAAGTGGTTTGGAAGCTAATTCGACTTAATTGACTCCAGACGATTAATTAAACCAGAAGTCTCGGCTGAGAGTGCAGCTCTACTAGTTTGTACTGATAACAAAGGAAAAGTAGCAATTAGACCTGACTCTATGCTACAACAATAAATAGGATAATGGCAAGATTGCAATAAGATTAGACTATTCCTGTCTCTATTATACGAAAAGCGCAAATCAGACAGGCAAGTCAGTGTACAATAATACAAAAATACACTGTAGAAGTAGGCTTTTAAAAGAATTTTACAGATAATATCAATGTAAGAAACCATGACATCATTTATCAAAAGTAAAAAAAAAGCAATACATAGAATGGTGTATCTCAGTGTAGCCCACTTGTGTGCCAAGTAACACTGAATTTAGACCAAAACTAGAAGAAGTAGCATTTTGAAAGTATTTCAAAGAAATTTCCATTTTTAATAACCACGGCACCACCGTTCATCAAAACTAAAAATCTGTAAACAGATTTATACATCATTGTGAAGACCACTTGTGTGCCAAGTTATATTCAAATCAGACCAAAACTTCAGGAAGAGTAGCATTTTGAAATCAGACCAAAACTTCAGGAAGAGTAGCATTTTGAAAACTTTATCACAGACGGACGGACAAGATGCAACTTTCTGTCGATTCGGGAACAGTTCTTTATCAAATGGGTCTGTTACCAATGGCCATGCAAGATGGTAAGTGAGTCCATCTCTAATACATTTGGGTACGTCTGGGAACAAAACCTGGTGCCTCAGCTGATAAATAAACTGACTGAATATTCTCGTCTTCAGCTTTCACATGTGTCGGCTGGCATTCACTCGAACACCACGAACTAATCATGTGTTAAATCCTCTGAACGTGTGCTGTCCTTAGTATTCATCTCTTCAATTGCATGTTTTTCTGCTAAAGGTTCAAGGTCCATTTTGATTAACTACTGTTTGTAGATGATCTCCGCTTGTGCTTTCTTTAATGTACTTTCCTCATCTGCGTACTTCATATGGATTTTGGCGAGTTCCGCGCTTACGCAGACGTATGTCTCGACATAAAAAAAAATATGGCGCAAAAAGGTACACATGTGTGAAGTTCTAGTTTGACATTAACAACATATTTATATTCTTTTTATTACTGCGATTAGCAAATACATGTAATAATTCAATCGATTATAATGATAAAAGAATCAACTTTGATGGGCTCCAAATAATGGAAAACAATGTTATAAAAGCTGCATAAAACATGTGACAACCCGGACGGAAATGCCTATCTCAATTAATTAGTACCATAAACGATTAAGTCATACCTAAAATTTTCTAATCAACATAACGTTGGAACAATGTAAAAGAAATTAGAAATTAAGGAATATCTTACGAGAAATAAAAGACATATTTAAACTTTACACATACATGTATAACAACCATTATGACTAAATATTTAGTGATTTTGTAAAACTTGACTTCAAAATTTTTAAGCTTGATACCACTGAATAACTATTTCATCGATTGATTGCTTGTATATTGTTTAACTTTCATTTCAAGAATTTTTCACTCATGTGGAGACGCCACCACTTGCCGGTGGAGAGCTGTAAACGGTCCTATACTCGGCACTACGGACCATTGAGCAAGGAGAGATCTTTTTTATGCCAGCACCTACTGCGACACGGGACCTCGGTTTATACGGTCTCATCCGTAGGACCGGTCTCCACGTCCCACAGTGGGATTCGAATCCGCGACGTAACGATCAATTCCTTACTTCACGACTCTAGTGCTGAGCGAATGCTCTAACCACTGGGCCATTTAGATGTGAACACAGAGATTGCAAAACTTGTTGGTTCTATTAGTTTTACTGACAAAAATTGTGAATGCCATACAAAAGCTCAGTGATAACTGGTCTTCTTGTCTGGTATACAAAAACAACACTCAACCAAGTCACATCATTCTGACTAATAAAAATGTAGTTCAGAAAAAAAACATCCTCTATGTTATTTTTTCATCACTCTGATTTTATCTCTTATTTGCTAGGCTGTATATCTTTGAAGTATAGGGTGGTCACCTAACTTTTCTCTATTTAATCTGATTGTAGTCCCATTCTTTGTCTTTTCCAAGAAGGAATTAAAAAGTTCTCTTATTAACTCCTTCTCTTCATTTGAATACCCGGCCCTCCTCCTATGTTTTCTAGGTGCATTTGCAACAAAATTATCTTCTGAACTCTCAGAGGAAATGCTGAGGCACAGGTGTAAGCCAAATGTAAACATGAATTTGTTAATATTTCAGATTTTGTAGAGTTAAGAATTCTACAGCTTGAAAAATGTTTTTTAAGTCTGAAAACAAAAACACAACTAATGTTTATTTCTTGACCGACCTAATCCCCCCCCCCCCCCCCCCCTAGTGATTTTTTAAAGAAAGTTTGCTTAATCGGGTGAAAAAATATGAATTGATGAGATGTTTCTTTTTTTCTAAGCAGGATTTTTTTTGTTTTGTATCTATACTTTTAAAACTCTATATATATATATATTGAGCATGCTTGTGTGCAGCTAGCTGCTGTCATTTGCAGCTCTTAGAATGCAGAAGTGAACTAATAAATGTACTACTATTTCTTTGGCATGCTTTATTTACTGTGGTTTCATCAAAATTCTTTGAGCACCAATTTTCGTGATTTTGTTGTTGATTGATTGATTTTATATTGTTTAACGTCCCTCTCGAGAATTTTCACTCATATGGAGACGTCACCGTATGCCGATGAAGGGCTTCAAATTTTTACCTTTACTCGGCACTCAGCAGTGAGGGATCTTTATCGTGCCAACGCCTGCCGCTGACACAGGGCCTCGGTTTTTAACGTCTCATCCGAAGGACCCGCAACTTTCATTTCAAAGTGCCGAGAGCATGGCGAAGGTACAGTTGCTACCCATTTTATCGACCGGGTCAGACGCGGACGAGATACGAACTCACGACCTCCCGATGACGAAGCGAGCGCTCTACCGACTGAGCTACCGTGAACGTTGTTGAGCAGATCCACGAATTCAAATATTCGTTGAATTACGAAATATGACATTAATTTGTATAGGCAATGCTTTTGTCGACGAAATTATGTATCCTCGAAAACGTCTGTTTTACAAAATCCACGAAAATTGATGCCAACGAAAATTGATGAAACCAAAGTACTCCAGAAAAATACCTTATATTTGATATTAATTTATTTCTTTTTTGTTTTGTTTGTTTTTTTTCAATAAGAGTCAAGGTAAAGCCTGTATACCTTGACTTTCTAAGCACGTTACAGGAAACAAACATATATTTTTGTTAGGTCTTTAATAGTTTTTATACCCCCCGCTTGAAAAGTGGGAGGGTATTAGTAATCGTGATTTCCGTCCGTCCGTCTGTTACGCTTTGTCTCTTATCCACAAGTCCTCTTGTACTACAGTGCTGCTATCCTTTAAGTTGACATGGGATGGGATTGGATAGGATATAGGATTCAGGATATAGGATTTAGGATTGGGGATTCACGATAGAACATTAGAAGGGCAATCCTATCCTCTCCTATCCTATCCCATCCCACATCCTTCAGCCAATCAGAATCAAGAACAAGTTTATTAATTTTACAGAATTGTTTTAAGAAAACGAAAAAAATAAAACAGTTTCATCTGCAAGTATCGTCTCGTATGCGAAACAATATTACCCATTACATGTGTTTACTCTGCGAATTTAATTACGTACGATTTAACCGTTGTGAATAAACCGGATATTGCGTCCTTTCAGCGAGTTTTGGAGAGTGTGACGAGTGTCTTATTTTATCGTTTGATTGCTGGAAAATACATCGTTTACCAACTGTTTCAGTTGTTTTGAAGTGTTCATTTGGTGTAAGAAAGATGACTATAAAGAAGAGAAGATTGTTTAATGTTTTTCTTGGTGTATTTACGTGTCTGAAGCCAGCCATAAAATTCGCCGGGATTCGGGGAAATCGAAACGTAAGTTAGTACACTGGCACAAGATTGCATTCATACTATTTTACAGGCGTGTAGCTGTGTGTTCAATAAAAAATAACAAATTATCGACGACCAACAAATGACACAGAGAAATTTCTTATGACATTTTATAGCCATTGGCATTTTCAAGTATCAGTCTATAGCTATCAGCTGACTGTATAATTGTGTAAGTGAAGTCCTTTTGCCACCCTTTGAGCAGTATCTATGTGGTAGTATGTTTTTTTTCTTCCCCCAAAACACTAAGCAAAACATGTCACATATCTGTTTGGCGATCAGACAAGTTCAATATAAGGGGGTCATGAATTCATGTAGTCACAAAGTTTTTTACAGTCAGTATTTAGGCAATTTCATCCACCCTCGTCCTTCCTAGTACGATGCTGAATTTAGAAAATTTACATGCTAGACATCCCACCTTCAATTCTTTATTTTTGTCTTCAATTACGTACTGAACGTAGTAGTCTGTACACGATTACGTGAAATTTCATCCCACAACAACCTCAGATTATGACTAAGTTCGACTATTACTAAGTTGGCCAACACAAACTCGGACTATAACAGACTCTGCCTTAGCCCTACTGTTAAAAATGATGTGTAGCATGCTTTTAACTAATTAATTGATTAATGTTTGTATAAAAAAAGTAATAAAGGTGTTACTACTTAATTTTTTTTTTCAATCAGTTAATGATATTTCTACACCGTAACACGAACTTAAGTGAATTTTCCAGCTCTACACTAGCGTCCATAGATTAAACATTTTATTTTACGCAGGTAAAATTTTATAAAATTAAAAAATAAGGATACACAATAAAACTTCAGCAGATTTATTAATTTTTTTGTGAACCAGATAGTTTTATTTTTTATGCAGTGGGGGTTTTGAGAATATTTAGTTAAATTAATACATGTATTTGATACAAGAAAATAAATCATAATTGTTTGCAGGCCGGGTTTTAAACTAAGTTGTAATCCTTGATAGCCATAATGGCTACTAAATCTTGGAATTCTGGTGCCTATATCAAAATTAATTACAAATTACACACCTTCTATTGAATAAAAATAAAACAACTCTATTTTTCGCTATTTTTTTTATCATCATGTCATTGCTTCATGTTTCTTTTCTATCCATAGAAACATTATGCAAAAATAATATAAATTTGAATTTTCTGTTAAAAAAGATTAATATTAAACATAATATATTCAAGCACATGGCAGGTTTTTTTCATAGATAACAATGATATTTTTTTGTTTGTTAGGCTCATTGGCCCATCGATGCCACATTGTGTCCGTCACAATCACTAAGACACTTTATGTATCGAGTAAATAATCGTGACTAAAACAAATACAATTTAAAGATGTGATGATTACGTGTATCATACATGAACAATTGTAGTTAATAATAGCACATGTTGATGTATATTTTAGATTTTTTTCAATGTTTCTGAGTGTACAGATATTTTATAAATATCATTGATTTCTATTTCAGCATTTCAGGTGCAATATCACTTAAATTACACACTGTGATATTATTTTTTTCCTGTAATTCTTTCTTTAAAATTTTAACTTATATTTTCTGTGAAATAGTTGAAAAATTCCAACCTGACAAACTCCCAAAAATTAAGGCTCCTAATGTTAATTTTTTTTTTTTTATAAATAATTAGCCTAATTCTGTTCTAACGTCCATAATCCCATTAGAATTTATCTTAATACCCAAACTGATATAACAGTTTTATTTTTTAAAATTTGAATTCTCCTATAAACATGATAAACTGCACCTCAAATTCGTTGAGTGGTAAATATGCGTATAAATGAACATTCAACAAATCTATCAATATTTCTTTATTTCAAATATTCTTATAAGATATACTTGAACATGTAGGTGAAGAGGCACATCAATTCTATATAGTTTATAATAAACACAGACCATTTACATTCTCTAATAATTAAAAAAAAAATGGAAAATTTCAGTGGTTTTATTTGTTATATAGACATTCATCAGAGTTAATGTAGTTAAAAATTAATAAAATATATAAATCAGCAATTAAAACAATTATTCTGGTGTTTATTTTAGCCTAATTAAGTGTCAAAGGGACACTAGCTGGCCTATTGTTTGTATGGTCACTGTTTGTATATCCTCTCTACCAGTCCTCCCCACTAGATACATGTATGGATTCCATGTGTCACCTTTGTATAATCCAAGTAAACCGTGGAAATTGATAAGCAAACAATAAAATATTTCATTTTTTTTTTATAAATCACATTATATTATAATAAAAAAGTAGTTATCTCAGTTAATTGTATGTAATTGAACCATTTATTTTTTTTCTTTTATCATGACTGCCATTGCATGATTTATCAGACATTGATATGAAACAATATTGTAGGTAATTTATGTATTAATATGTACCTTCACTTTAATCTTTGAATTTCCATGTGATCCTTGTATTCCCCCTTGCATAAGCTAAAGTATATTTTAACCTCTTTTAACATAAAATGCTCTTTTGAAAAATGTTAATGTTTCATGATAATCTGTTTACCTTGATATATAAAAGATAAGTCAACTGCATGAATTATCCAAAATATTATAGTCATTACTGACCTTAAGTTGTTTTATATTAAGGGGATAAATTAGAAAGACAATTATTAGAGATGTATACACTGATTTAATGATATATACTTGAATCAGTTACAAGGTATAATTACAGCATTTATATTAATGATACATGTTATGACTATGAAGTTGTAGTGTTAAATACTATTAATATGAATTATAAAAAAAAAATTGAATTAAAACTTCATGCTGTCATTTTGTTGATTAACCATGTTAACTGATCTGAGGGCAGAACAAAATGAAAGTAAAGTTTGTTTCGTGATCTTATTTTCTGAATCACAAAAAAAAAAAACAGGGACATTTTTTTTAAATGCAGTAAAATTGATATTCTGATTAAAGGGTGTGAAATATATTGCTTTAGTTTGACTCAATGAATATAATGAATGATCCTGATATTGCTACACAATGTGTGTCGAAATTTATTTGAAAAATTATTAAGTTTTAAATTATCAGGATTATATACAAATATTTTTTTTTTTTTGTTTTTGTTTTTGATTTTTTTTGAAGTTGAAACTATAAAAAAGGTGAGCATGTTTAGGTTTTGTACATTGACAAACTAAGTGTAGGAAGTTAATATGTAGGAGTATACAAAGTTTGTTGTTTTAACACTTAAGAAGCCAATTATGGTTGGGATGCCACCAATTAACGAAGGTCTCTCTACCTGGCACATTGAACCCCTGACAGTAGGTATTAGGGGTATGCAATTTCTGATTGGGTGATAGACTAAGAAGACATCTTGAATTAGATGCTTTTGTAATTTCTGATTGGTTATTTTTGTTGCAGATGAATAGTATATTTAAGAAAAAAATACAGTGTCATCTTTAATTCAGATTGCCTTGAGTGAAGAGATCCTAAGTATAGAACGCAGCAGACAACATGCCACGCCGTCGTCTTGGACCATTACGTAAGTAATATTTTTATATTTGTAGTTAGGCCAAAAGAAAAAATACTTGTTTCGTGTCCCCTGGCCAAAAAATAGGGTACACCTGTAGGTAGACAGGGAAAAAAAACTATTTTCAAAACTCAATGAATCCAGAAGGCTGATATAGCATATATAATAACAAAAATAAACTGTATGTTAACATTTTACAAAGCAAGTTTGTTCATAAAGATTTATAAAGTAAAGCCACCAAAGGTATCCTGTACACTTGTGATGTTAGTATTAGTTCTGTTGGCCGACTTTTGTATTTCAGAAAAATAGCCCCCAAAGAATGAAAATGTAAAAAAAAAAAATTTTTAGGGTCGGAGGGTAAAATGTAGGGTAGGTCAGGTGACAAGAAACGAGAGTAAATTTTATTTTGGACTTATTCAAGGATGCATGATAATTTGAGTTATCATAGTTAAGCTATCTTTTCAAAACCTTCATCATGTTCATATGCAGTACATGTCAAAACTGGAAAAAAGGAGACAATAGCAAATACATAATAAAACTATTATTCTTAAACATTTGTTAAACCAAAAGTTTGTAATGATGCATGTACCTACAATTTGATTGAAAGTAGTGTTAGAAAAATTTCGTATGGTTGGGATGCCACCAATTAACGAAGGTCTCTCTACCTGGCACATTGAATCCCTGACAGTAGGTATTAGGGGTATGCAATTTCTGATTGGGTGATAGACTAAGAAGACATCTTGAATTAGATGCTTTTGTAATTTCTGATTGGTTATTTTTGTTGCAGATGAATAGTATATTTAAGAAAAAAATACAGTGTCATCTTTAATTCAGATTGCCTTGAGTGAAGAGATCCTAAGTATAGAACGCAGCAGACAACATGCCACGCCGTCGTCTTGGACCATTACGTAAGTAATATTTTTATATTTGTAGTTAGGCCAAAAGAAAAAATACTTGTTTCGTGTCCCCTGGCCAAAAAATAGGGTACACCTGTAGGTAGACAGGGAAAAAAAACTATTTTCAAAACTCAATGAATCCAGAAGGCTGATATAGCATATATAATAACAAAAATAAACTGTATGTTAACATTTTACAAAGCAAGTTTGTTCATAAAGATTTATAAAGTAAAGCCACCAAAGGTATCCTGTACACTTGTGATGTTAGTATTAGTTCTGTTGGCCGACTTTTGTATTTCAGAAAAATAGCCCCCAAAGAATGAAAATGTAAAAAAAAAAAATTTTTAGGGTCGGAGGGTAAAATGTAGGGTAGGTCAGGTGACAAGAAACGAGAGTAAATTTTATTTTGGACTTATTCAAGGATGCATGATAATTTGAGTTATCATAGTTAAGCTATCTTTTCAAAACCTTCATCATGTTCATATGCAGTACATGTCAAAACTGGAAAAAAGGAGACAATAGCAAATACATAATAAAACTATTATTCTTAAACATTTGTTAAACCAAAAGTTTGTAATGATGCATGTACCTACAATTTGATTGAAAGTAGTGTTAGAAAAATTTCGTATGACAGTGTTACTTGAGAGCTAATGTAATGTTAAGATGTCTGTCTACCTGTCTGTGTGTCTATCTGTAAATATTTTTAAAATGCTACCTCTACAGCATGTACAGTTTGGGTCTGATTTTATATACACATTATCTTGGGATACAAGTAGTCTACCAATATAAAAAAAAAGTAATTCCTGAATATCTTTTTATTTTGATGAAAAGTGTTGCCGTGGTGCCTAAAAATAGAATTTTCTGTACCATCTTTAACATAATACTTCTTATAATTTTATTCTAATTTCAATAAACAAATGAAAAATAAAAGGAACAGGGGTGAATAATCAATTTCTTACTGTTGCATAAGTTAACGAAGACCAACTTTAAGCATAAACATATCCAGGTTATTTCACTCCACTTGTACACCCCACCCCCTTACTTGCCCCCGCCCCCCTCGAGTGGATTTGTCTCGATTGGTTTTGTTAAGAAATCATTTGATCAGCAATAGAAATGTAAATTAACTGTTAATAGGCACTTTGATTAATTCAATTGTATGTTGCTGAATTAAATTTTAATTACTCTTTCTGATTTAAAGACTGTTAGTCAGATCATGCAGATGGTGGAATGTTTTTGTTAAATATCATAAACATATGAGAAAAACAATTTTACCTTTGTTTGAAATTAAAAATAAACTACGTTTAATTGTTTCATTTTTTCCCCAACAATTTCCTTTTATTTTCCTGAAATTTTGAATAAATATTTACTTTAATTATCAAAAACATAATGGTTTAGAAATGGTAGATATTATATTGTTTAATTTGTAAACAAAAGACACATGTATGCAAGAAAACAAACACTATTGAAAGAACTTAGCAAACTGCATAAATCCACACATGCATAAAATTGACACCTTTAATATTAATTGGGGCAAAACCACTCAGTGCGAACACACTCAGGGCAAACATGTAATGGAGGGCCAACTAATAGTACTTAGACAGATATCTCAGATGTTCTCTGCTCGCAGCTAGGTTAAGGGCGCCCATAGGAAATATGCTTTAAAATATTCTGAGAAAATCAATATAATTTTGATATCTTTTTTATTAGCATGATTAGCATGAGTTTAAATTGGATGGGAATTGTACTAATGCATATGTTTGTATGGGGTCTCAACAAAGTGTGGCCAAAGCGACTTTACCTACATCATCTGTACGTCACATGACATTGTTAAAATTAGAATAAAATATGTACAGATACAAAGACTGTAAAAGTTCAACAATATATGGATAATTTTTCACCAGGAAATTGATTGTGTTTTCTTTAAGACAAATTTCTTAACCCGAAAAGTGCTGGGAGCAACTTCCCCATGCACGGGAATTGTATAAAATGTAGCCGTCTCTTTAAAAACTTTGTGGATTTACACAATACGCATTGAAATAATGTAAAATTACAGCAAAAAGCAGCAGCGCACAACTTGCTCCCAACTTTTCAAAATAGTACAGACAATAGCTACATGTGTACAAAATATCATAATATATAGTTAAGGGAATATCATTGAACTTCTGAGATTTTCTAGGAGGGGGGTGTGTGCATGTGATTGTAGTACATTTGTGTATAAAAGGGCATGACTGCGGCTCTTTAAGACCTATTCGTTATTAATTTAATAAGACTGAATATTAATTAATGCATTAAAAAATATGACTTGATTTTAGATCACGCTTATGAAGTTTTAAATTTCACATTTACAAGATACCAGATAAGGTGCGTATTTACAGAAATACACATTGAATTTTACAAAATACGCATTGAAAATTAAAATAGGGCGAACATTTACGCATTAGCGATTGTAGATACGCATTACACCACGAAAGTACTGCGTACAACAGGTTGAAGAATACAGGTACGACTTACTTAATGATATGGATTAAGGTTAACTCAGTGTTTTATTTTTCTATAAACAAAGTACAGATGTAAAAGCCTTTTAGTGACTATGAATATTCTTGTAATGGTAACGACGATCTCCATTTTGAGGGGAAGAATCAAAGACTTAGATTAAAATCATTTTTAATAAATAGAAAGACTAATATATGCAATAGGCATTTCTATTATGGGTTCATACATGTAGCTTTTTTTATTTCTCTCAACTTGCTGTATTAACGAAGATTCTTTTCTCACGGTGTACTCATGATATGATGTCTTAAATGAAGGAAAAGTTGTTGTGGCATTCCAGTTTCCACCTTAATGTAAAAGTGTATGAAAAAGAAAATTATTATTTATTCACTGAGATTCATTTGTGTAGTTTCACCGTGACGTCATAATTGATTTCCCAAAGCTCTGCATATATAGACTTAACCCTCTCTTGGCAGTCCTTAACCTAGCTGCGCTCAATGACACCTCAGATAGTAATGTTTGGCAGGTTGGCCACCGATTATTGACAAGTTGGCCCATATAAAAGTCACTTTAAAAATTAGGTCTATAAGCAAAATTTTCTGATAAAATCTTAATCCTTTTTCAGGATTGATACTTAAGCATTTGTTTTATGATGAATATTATGTAATATTATGTTATAGTCTTTATGTCTGTCCATCCATTTGTCTGTCTGTTAGCTTAATTTTTTGCGATTTACCTCACTTTTCTGAATTTACTTTTAGCTCAGTTTCAATGAAACCATTCAATATATTTTTAGGTCACCTGAGTAAACTCAGGTGACCTATTGCTATCTGTTTTCGTCCGTCGTCGTCCGTCGTGCGTTAACATTTAAACATTTTCAGCTTCTTCTCTGAAACCGCTGAACCAGTTTCAACCAATTTTGGCATATAGCATCTATGGGTGAAGGGGAACAAAAATTGTGAATTTCGTGGTCCCTGCCCCCCCCTGGGGCCTGTGGGGCTGCTCCTAGGTATTAAATTAATTAACTAAGTACATAGTTATAATTAGCAAGAGTGCCTCTACCAAAATTGTGAAATTCATGGCCCCATGGTCAGAGGTTATGGTGTTACGGCGGGGCCCTATTGATTACATAGTGAAAATGCATTAATTCTTTGAAAATCTTCTCTGCTTCTGGATATCAAATAAACTAACTAGTACATAGTTAAAATGAGCAAGAATGCCTCTTTAAAAGTTGTGAATTTTATGGCCCCAGGGTCGGGGGTTCTGGTGTTAGGGTGGGGCTCTATTGATTATATAGTGAGAATGCATTATTCTTTGAAAATCTTCTTCTCTGCTTCTTGGTATTAAATAAACTAACTAAGTATATATTTATAATGTGCAAGAGTACCTAAACAAAATTAGTGAATTTCATGGCCCCTGTGTCAGGGGTGTTGTCATTTGGTGTAGGGGGGGATCTATTGATTACAGAGTGAAAATACATTAAATCCTTGATAATCTTTTCCTTTGCTCCAGGGTATTATGTCAGTGATCTAAGTGTATATATTTATGATGAAAAAAGGTGCACGTAGCAAATGGTTTATTTCATGCCCCCTGAGTCAGAGGTATCGGGGGGGGGGGTGTAAATAATTTATTTCTGAAAAAAAATTATTGCCTTAAAATCTGCTCTTTGGTACTAATCAACAATTTATGATGAAATAAAATTATGATAAAATTTCCAACATTTTGACATCTTGTGGCCCCAGGGTCAGTTGGTTCATCCTCAGGTAGTGTAGATTCAAGTTTGTACAAACCATGACCCCTTGGGATTGGGGGGGGGGGGCAAAATGGCTGATCAAAGTTCTACACAGGACTAGATAGGGAAATCTCTTTAAAAATCTTCTAAAGTATTTCAAAGCCATGATTAGTATAATATAATATAATCTAATTATTGCATATTACACCCATATGGGTCAAGCAATACAAAAAAGAAACAAAATCAATGAGAACAATGAATTATATATACAATATCCATATAGAAATTTATTCCCTTAATGTTACACCGATGTGGACCTTTTAGTTCTCAATTCTAATGATTGTTTTATAAAAGTGCAAACAGCCGGTATAACTTCAAGTTTTGGTCTTAGTATATATTCAAGTTTCTGAGTAGGTGATTTGAGGTAGAATGAAGAACAATTATCTAACATAGCTTTTATAATTAGATTCCTTGCTTGTATATTCAAGCTACACTGTAGAAAAAAATGTGATTCATCATCAACAGTATTGATCTACATGAAGAACATAATCTTTGTTCTCGAGGTATTTTTGTATGTCTACATGTACCAGTTTCTATCATTAGGCAGTGGTCACTTGTTCGAAATTTAGTTAGCACTTGTCTATTCTTAAAACTATTTTCAAGCATAAGATACTCTTCCATATCGACATTGTGTTTTATTTTACTGTACAAGTATAGTTTTGAATTTTCTGTAAATTTAGATATTTTTTCCATAGTTTTTTCTTTATAATTACAGTACCCGCATCGTTATTCTTTACAAATCTATCGTGTCCTATCGTGCGTGTATCCTATCGTATCGTGCGTGTATCCTATCGTATCGTGCGTGTGTCCTATCGTATCCTATCGTATCGTGTTTTCCGTTTATCGTGTTTGCGTTTATCGTGTAGATCGTTTATCAGGTTCTATCGTGTATCGTGTTTTGCGTTTATCGTGTATATTCGGAAACCCTTGCTTTTTATCTTTACTACAAGAAGAAACTACCCAGGCATTCCGAGTTTTTTTTCGTTTTGTTAACTAAAATAAGATTATTTTAACCAAGAAAGAGAAAAGATAGTTTAATTCCTTAGTTTTTCATCATTAAAAGAAATATTGAAGCGTGGAATGAAAAGAATAAATATATAAATAACATAATTAATAAATTAAACAATTAATAATAAATTAAATCAAGAAAATAATCGTATCATAGACAAGCAGAGAATCAAAATTAATTTTTGAAAATGAAATAATCGATTCCCTGGTTTTTTTTTTTTATTATTCATGGAATTGAGTCACTAGACGATGGTTTTCGGTAAGTCACGGAAAATTTTAATAATAATTAGCAGAGGATTTATATGTATCTTTTTTAAACACAATATTCATTTTCCCCCTATCAATCGTCTGGTTATATTAGGAATGTGTTTTCGCCTCTGATCTGCATGTACATGCATGCACAATTATTTAAAATATTGATTTAAAAAAAATGATAACAAAGCATTTAAGACAATGATCCAAATAATTTTAACACAGATTTTCTCCGTATAGGTACATTCTTTTATACTTATTTTTATCATTATCTAATTAGTTAAATTTCTTGATATGTCTAAATTAAAAAAAAAAATTATATCAAAATATAAAATGTAATGCATGAAAATGCTCTACCCAATTCATCACACCATGCCTGGCAGTTACTATAGAATAGAAGTTTTACATTAATTTTATCTGGCATTTGATAATCTAAAAATAATAAACAGGAAAAAACATTATGACTTTGAACAGCTTACCTTTTCGGCGTGGAAATAAACCAAAATATAATGTATGTCAATATAATATAATGTCAAATCGAAGAGCTTTCCCTACCATAAAGCTGACACGTATGTGTACCTATCTAATCACCACACGGCCTTTCTGTGCGGTCAACACCCCTTCCCCTTCTCCCCTAGCCCCCTAAATGACACCTCGGCCCGTGTGTGTTCACCGTCAACCTTGTGTCAAACAGTATCTATTTTCGTGAACTACATGTACACTCATAATTGATTTTTTTTTTCTAAATCAATTAAATAATTGTACAATTTATGGATTTAAAAAATCATTTCCTTACTTGAATTTAAATAAAAAATCTTATAAATTAATTTAATGAAACAAAGTCACTTAACTCAATCCGCTGATTTATTTTATCTGTACGATGTTTCCATAACTTTATGTAAATGTCTTTTAATGAAATTAAAAAAAAAATACTGCACGTATGGTACATGAACTTTCGGATCATCGGTTTTTCTAACGGATCACCGGGTTTTCATCGGGTTAAAGACAGAATTAATTCTAGGAAACAATTTCTTTGATCGTAGAAAAGATTAAAATAATTATAACATTTTAAACTATGAAAATTTGCTCGCATTACACCCAATAAATTTATAGTATTAACCGATTTCATTTCATACGTATATATCTTTATTTAAAAAATCAATATTATTTTTGGCTACATGTATTTGGTTGAAATTGGTTACGGACTTTCAACACCCCGCCCTTCGAATACGCCATATATGAGATTTCCGGGTAAGTCCAAAATAATTTTCAGGGTTTAATAATTCATTAGAAACAGCAATGATTTATAATTATTTAGTCGCATTTCACCCTTTTAATAATTTTGTTTCTCAATTTTTGTTTTCTATTGTAAAGAAAAAAAAGTCATTCAATGTTTGTTAATTAATACGAGGTTTCAAGTATCTGATGTATAAACGTTTTCATGAACATGAGTTAGAGCTTAGCGAAAACGTACATGTGCAGTTGTAGCAGATTCAAATTCTGTTGATACAGTTTAAAGTATTTATGCAGAGCCCCATTATATTAACAATTATTAAGATTTCTACTCAGGAAATTAATTTTCTTGAACTATATAGTTCTTTAAAGCTAATTTCCTTGGACCTGTCTTTCGGCCGGTCTTCTACATGTATTTGTTCCCTAAGATTTTAATATTTAATTGCGATTTTTGGATACACCGCAGATTGTAAGCTTTAGACATTAAATACAAATATTTAATTTATTGCGTAAATTTCTTCCGTGAAATAATTTAGTATTTGTAGATGAATTTATTAGGTACAAATGTATATTTTTTAAAATAAATAATACATCTATTTAAAGAGTTTCATAAATTTATAATAGTACCCGTAATAAACAGCACACAAGTATGTAAGGGATTTTTTTTGCAAGAATTAGATGTATGTTAAAATATCCATAATTAAAGAAGTCATTGTTCCACCTTAAGATGAGAATTTCAACATTTACACAAATAATTGTAAATCCACACCCTTGAGCAGAAATTAAAAAAAAAACTACAGTTTTCATTTCAAAATAATCCCTTTAATCATAGTCAAAAAATATATATAAAGACACAACTTTTGTAAAATTACCAGTGATTTCAATTTTTATTATTATAATAATTAAATGTACTTTATAATTTAGATTTGAAGCTTTGCAAGTACTTAAATTGAAATATTGTAGTAACTAAACAAAATAATCTTTTCGTCTTGTTAGAAAACGTTCCGCATTTTGAAACAATCCTATCAGGTTTTGCGTTTATCCTATCAGGAAGATCGTTTATCAGGTCTATCGTGTTTTGCGTTTATCGTGTTTTGCGTGTATCGTGTTTTGCGTTTATCGTGTTTTGCGTTTATCCTATCGTGCGTGTATCCTATCGTGCGTGTATCCTGTCCTATCGTGCGTGTATCCTATCGTATCGTGCGTGTATCCTATCGTATCGTGCGTGTATCCTATCGTATCGTGTATCCTGTAAAGAATAACGATGCGGTTACTGTATCTAGTACAATTTTCTTCAACTTCATTTTAACTGAATTTCTAATTTTGTCAAATTTTCAAATCTTTTTTGTTGTAGTCATTGCTATTTCAATTATTTTCTTCAGATATAGACATTGCAAGGGTATGCCAGGAGTAAAATCCTTCTTCATGTATAGATATATTAATATTATATGATTCTTTAATCAAGAGGTTTACATGTTTAGCCGTACAAAGAACATCACGACTTGAGTATTAGTGATATTTATGTGGAATCATCCTCGGGTAGTGTAGATTCTAGTTTGTTTAAATCATAACCCCCAGGGATAGGGTGGGCCACTATGGGGGATGCAAGTTTTACATTAAAATGTATATTACAAAAATCTTCTCAAGAATAGCAAAGCCATTATTAGTAATACTAGTATTTATATGGAAGCATTTTCTGGTAGTGTAGAATCAAATTAGTTCAAGTCATAACCACCAAGGGTCACTTAGGGTAGGGCCATGCCCCTGCGAGGTGAAATTCATAATTTCAGGAACTTTTATGAGTAATTTTGTTAGTAAATCAATTTTCTAAATTTCTAATCATTAAAAATCGCTAGATTTGAACTTTTTGAAAAAATAAAAGTGAGGATTTAGAAATTTTGACAAGTATATTACATAGACGTTTTATTGATATTAAAAACTGGAAGTTCTTTTAGCCTTAGATACCAATGTTTATTAGCAGTAATGTATGGTGTTTTTAAAGATAAGAAACACGTTATACACCTTGCATTATAAAATGATCAAAGAAATAAGAGAAACTAAAGTACTGAGTAAGTATAATTAATACATGTATAAAATTTTCCTCAAAAGCCTGGATACTTACGATTTTTATTCCTAAAATGTATTAGTTGATCAATTTTCAATTATGAAAAAATATACTGTTGGTAGTTTTATTCGCATTTCCTGAAAATTTATTTGAGATATACTGATTTTTATACGCCCGTCTTAAGACAAGACGTATTATGTTTCTAGGCTTCTTGTCCGTCCGTCTGTCTGTTAGTTTTTTCATTTCTGGCTCATAACTTTAATACTATTAGGCCTACGATTATCAAACTTTGTCATCTGATGTGTTCTTGGGTAGAAGGTGTGTCGCGCACAAAAAGTAGGTCGCTCTGACCTTTTATTAAGAAGTTATAGCCAAATATGGAAAAATTCTTTCCAGCCCATAACTAGAAAACTATAAGACTTACACTCATCAAATTTGGCCAGTTTATGCATCTTAGGTAGAAGGTGTGTCGCGACCAATTTCAAGGTCACTGTGACCTTTAATTTAAGTGAAATTTAAAAAAAAATGTGTCTTTTTACTATTCATTTAAGCATCCCAAATAATTTAAGAGTATTGCATATTGCACTAATTTTGTTGAAACTATTTTTCCTGCTCAAGTGTTAATTAAAAGTAAAACAAGTAAGTTGTAAATAATACAGAGGAATAACAATATAGATTTCCTTGGACTTGGAAGGGAATGATCTTTACTGTACATTAGGGGCAATGCTAATATATTTTTAAAATTAAAGATCATGATTATTGAATCAGAGTTCAGTTTTTCAATTTTTTCCATTGATTTTCAGCACAAACCAAAACACCTAAATGGGCTCTAGTTCTGTTCGACTGGGATGGATGTACAGCTGTCGTTGAAACAAAGCGGTTTGATAATCAGCAGAATTTACAGACTGGCTGTCAGACGAATTTGTCCTTTGAGGGGAGAATACACCTGGTGGAGATTCTCACTCTGACAGGTATGCATATGTAGCAATAAGGCCATAGTAAAAATATTCCTAGATTCTCATCCCCGTTCGCCCCAATTTTTACCCCCACCTCAATTTTTTTTATTTCTGTTGTTCTTCGTCTTTATTCAGATCGGAATCAATATTCAACTACTATTCTATTTTCATTTTAAATCCTACGAATATCCGCATGATTATGACGACTGAAAAATGGTAATTGCTGTAATACCTATGTAACAAGGGTCATTGGTTGTGAAAGATGGGTGATGATGTGAAGTAAGAGATATATGACTTCTACTTTTATTTGAGTATTATATAGATAAATTTACACGGGTCTACCAGGTCAATAAAAAATCTGCAAAATTGAAAAAAATATTTTAAAAAGCCACCCGCTCGTCTCGATTGTTTTTTAAAATTGGATAAGAATCTTGGAATTTATTTAATTTGGCCTAAATTGAATTTCAAACAGCCTTAATTTTAGTTTGGTTTATGATTCACTTGATCAGCAGATGGAGCAAAGAAGAGCAAGAATTCTCACTAAATGCGAAAAGAAACACATTGGTACAATGCATAATTAGTAACATGTTTTAACTTTGATTTTTATCACAGACTCCGAACCTCAAGTGTACAACAGAGACAAGGAATGGGGTAGAGGAGTCAGGGCACATGCCATCTCAGCCACGAGGGATGCAAGAGAGATGTGTCGAAAAGAAAAGTATGGTGGCTTTCTGGATATCAAGGAGGATAGCGAGAGTGAAGAGGTATAAAACTTATTTGTATTGTTATTTTTTTTTAATTCTTGTACTGAAAAAATCTTGCATAGGTCATTTGTTTTATGTCCAGAAAACTCCTGAACTTAACTTCAGAGAGTATATGTTCTTGTTCTATGATATGAGTATGACTGTAATTTAACCCAACCATATTTGGATTTGTAAAGAATTTTTAAGCAATGAAAGAGTACTGGTATTTTTTTTAATGATAAATCATGTAAATACATGTATAAATTAGAAATCATAAGTTGTTTTTTTTTTGCAGGATGAAGCTGAGATTTTTGTAAGGAAGACAAAACAGCCAAAGAAGCAGCCTAGAGTGGTATGTACACATTTTCGATTTATTTTTAAAAAGAAGCTTTAAAATTTAAGTAAGTAAAATAATTCATGTGATATTTTTATGTCTCAAGACTGACAAAAAGGTGACAATTAAATTCAAAACTGTAGAATACTAGTTGTTTTTTTTTAATCAAACATTTTAAAAATTTATTTCAATTAAATATACAGTAAAACTCATTTAGAATGAACAGAGATAAAGCAAATTCACCTTGTTCACGGATATAGCGAAGTTTTTCAGGGTCCCCAGAAAATTTTTTATCAATTCTTTGTAAAATTTTATGGTTATAATGAACTCTGATATAGCGAATTTACAGGTATGTATTGCGAACTGATTTTGAGTTTAAAAAGAACGTAACTTACATCTTTATTAACGAATTTTCAAAGATCGCAAAATTTGATATTTTGAACTAATTAATTTTCATTATGTGTTTTATATAAAATTCAATTCATAATAAAACCTAACTTATTCAAAGTATGTTTTGTGAATATTGCTTCCCTAATTTATTTGGTAGAAATTCTTGAAGGAAAAAGTGGATATTGTAAATTTGCTATTTTATATAGTGATACAAATTCATTATACAGATATAACAAGTCATGGATATAGCGAATTAAATTGACAAGTCCCCGGGTCTTTATTACAACCGAGTTTTACTGTAATAAGGATAAATTAAACTAGGCAGTCAGACCATAGTCAAACAGTCTTCATTTTTTATTCATTTATTTATTCATTTATTATTATTATTTATTTTTTGCTTCTTAGGTACTTTCAAGGTTGTCGACACCAGTTCCAACAAAAGACAAAGGAACCACTGTTCAAGAGGTAATCTTGTCTACTTAGAATAAAATCTTCACATTTGAACCTCTTTTGCAATGAACTTCCCCAAATGACCTTGGGTCAAGGTCATGACACACCCTTGGGTCATGGGCAATGAAAAGCAAATGTGATTTCTCTAAGGAAATTTAATTGATAGTGTAATTATAAAGGTATGGCATATTAGTTTTGGGTTCATACTAGAAAATATTAGACCAAAAATCATCAAACTAAATCATTCTACATATAAAGATGACTGCTTCCTTTAATTAAGTGAATTAAAAATATGGCCCAACATAAATTGGTCTGTTCATTATCTCAGTAAAAATTGCACACATTCAACTCAATTTGACTTATAAATTTGTCATATAAATAAGCCAGTCATGCATGTGTTTGACCATGGTCCAATGATATAGTTCTCCCTCTTTAACTTAAAAAAAGAATATTTTTAGAATTGCATATGTTGGTTTTTTTTCTCAACCAAAAAACGCAGGTCAGATTTTAATCATTATTTCTGACAGTTATCCCTCTTGTTCTGAACTTGGAACAATTTGAATGTTCAATTCCACCTCCAAAAAATCAAATTTTAATTTTAGTACTAGTTATTTGTTTTTGTCAAAAGAAGAAATGCTCATGTAATTCCTTTTTTTAATAAAAAACTGGACCTGAAGAAAGAAGCTCATCTGATAAAGAGGAACATTACCCTATAGATATAGAGGTAGGCATTTCTGTATATCTTTAATATTCTTTATTAGAGTTAGGGGTTGGGGATGAACATTAAGTTTAATCCACTGTCATAGTAAGGTATATAGGAATAAACATGTCCATCTGTCTGTCTAGCTGTTAGTATAGCTGTTTGTGCAAATGTTTCCAGTCAATATCTTTCATAAAAATTAACATTAGAATCTACTACTTGACACTATGATTGATCATGACCTAAGGGGGTGTCGATACATTTGTGCAAGTTCTCACTTTAGCAAGTTCAAGTTCATTGAAAGAAGTTTATGAATATTTCATCTTAAATCTACATGTACTTCTTCACACAAACATAGCTCATAAGTCATATGCAACACTGCTTGAAAAAATAGCTTTACAAAATAAGTAAATGTATTGTAAATTTAATATTTACATTTACTTTAATCAGCTTTACTGTTTAACGTCAAAGTTGGTAAAGGTCATCTTTACATCAACTTTACTTGGCCTTAAAGGTGATGTAATGTCCCACATTGAATTAACTTTACTGCAAAGTAAAGTAAAGATTTAAGCAACTTTAATTGTCCTTAAATAAGAAGTTTAATTTCTTTAATTTAATAATTAGAAATCCTAAATATTAACTTTACTTGCAGTAAATTTAATCTTTGCTTCATGTAAAGTATGAATTTACAAAATTAAATCAATTAAAAGATATTCTTAAATATCTACTTTAATTGCAGTAAAGATAATGTTTACATACTGTAAATTTCATCTTTAAATAAATATTAAGTTTAATTTTTTTCCTAGTATAAAGGTAATTAAATCCAAGTAAATCTAAAACCATTGATTGAATAAAAAAGTGTTCAGAAAGTTTTATTAATAGTTTATTCAGAATACAACTTTGGGTAATACAGCTCATCAGTTTACAAAATAACAAATATGCTACATACATGTATAAATATAATACAATGACTCTTAATGAGTCTAAACTGGGGGATGAAACCCCAGGTCAAATGTTTATCAGTCCCACAGTTCCACTGATATTTCACAGAATACAATTTTAATACTTTTGGATTTAACTGTACATAATAATTCAATGTTATAATACAATTTGTACCTAATAGTTGGATTAAAATAAATGTTATTAAGTATAATTTTGCTTCAGGAAATTGTTGTTTACATCAAATCATGATACATTTGAAATTCAATACATTCGTAGAAAAACTTCTAATTAAATAACCAAGAGAATTTCTCATCAATGTCTGGCTTTTCCTGCTCTTTCACAGATCCCCTTGTTCTTTTCTGGAGAAGCCTCCTGCTTCTGGATGGACATATTTCTAAATACTTTTTATCCAGACTGTCTTTGATTGCCCTCCAGGCATCACTCTCCCACGAGTAAGGGTGCGATATGAATCCCTCGTCAGCCTCCTCATCACTGGACATCAGGTTGTGTGCTGATTTGGATTTTAATATCTCAGTTACCATTTTCTTCTTCTCTTCACCCCAGTTCTTTTTCTCAACAGCCTGCAGGCGACGTCTTGTTTTCTGTAATGAAGATAAAATGAATTTTAATCTAAATTGCAACAGTGACTTTATTTGTATTTTTATTCTGGAAATCCTCAGTGTGCCATCACAAAAGTCAAAATAAAATAGTATTATGCTTGCTCCCTTTTTTTCTTTAGGTAATAAAATTATGTATTCTCTCTATCTCCATAAACAAAAGGTAAATATTTTAGAAAATCTGCTTGAAGAGTAGACAATCAAATTACATTTTATCAAGTTAATTTCTGATAAGGGGTTTCAAAATACTTGCCTCTTTCTTTCTCTCGTATGTGGCTTGTCTCTGTTTGTGCAGGGTATCCTTGTTTTTGGATTTCCGGTTAGCAGCCTCCTTTTTGGATGTAAAGTATCTCTTTACAGCAACTGCAGAAATATAAATAAAAATGATTTTATAACATTTTTCTCACTGGTTACAAGATTTGTTACCAAATATAGGCAGTTACTTGAGTAAGAAAAACTAGTGTTAATAGTTTAATACCTAAATCAGAAAAGCTTATAAATTTTGTAAAAGATCACAAACAGTTCCAACTGATTTCATAGGAGGGTAACTTTAGAATTAAGATATTGTTTTAGGTGTTTTATTGGGATATGACATGAAGTCGATCATGTGAACAAATTCTATAACTCCCAAAGGATGTTATAGTACATTTGATCATGTCTACATTTCATTCCTTATAGAACTCTCAAAAATATATCTTATTTCTTATATTTATATTTTCATTTTTTTATTCATGTGACAAGGAAAAATAGGCACTATTTGGACTTTGTTAGGGAAATACAACATTAGTATCTATGACGTCATGTGATGTCACAATCATATGACCTTACCTTCTAAAACTTCATTAGCTACTTCAGGAGCAACTCCCTTTACGCTTTTCTTTATAAATTCAGTCATTTCACAATTCTCCTCGTCATAGAATCTGCAGAATATTTTTTAACATAATTTTACAAATAAAGGATGGTCATGGAAAGAAATTGTTACAACATATAGTAATCAGAACTCAATTTGCATTTATATATATATATATGTTTATGAACAATTTGCCATTATAATTAACCAGTTATTAAACCAACTTGAGTCTTTAAAATCTTCATTAATCTCATTATTTCTGCATGTGCATAATTTTTAAAACTGTTTAAGAGACACAAAGGAGTATCTCGGTCAAGTTTAGAAATTTAACAGATGTGATCATGAATTACACAGTTGCAATTATAAATAAAAAAAAACATCTAGTAATTACTCATCTGAATAATTTTGAGACAAGATTCTTATCGATCAGTACACATGGTAATAATTCTAAACTAACCTCTTCCTGTAGTCCCATTTTAATTCCATATCCTCCCCATTGGCAAAGTATTCCTTAACAGCAGTCTGCAAATTAAAAAATATATAAGTAGAATTTTTAGTGAGGATTTAATTTTAGCATTATTACCGAAGGTTCTGAGATCGCTAAAATTAAATATTGCTAAAAATAAACTGTCTTTAATTTGCAATAGCTTTAAAGTGAGCATTTTCAAATCACTACAATTACATCTCGCTAAAAATAAAATTTGTGTCTTGCTAAAATTTCCACTTATACGGTAATATGCTGAGTTTCAAATTTCCTTCTCTTGAAAGTTCATGTTCATGTGTACACAAAGATTCATAATTTGACATGTGTATAAAAATTCATATAACATGGTGGAATGGAAATGAAAATCCATACTTTCAGCTACGAGAAAAACAACTTAAAAGTCTAAAAAAAAAAAACCCTCACCCAAAAAATCTTACCACATTAAAAAAAAAAATGCCAACCTTGGGCCAAGTTAAAAAAAAATCTTTGTTTGCAGTTGCCAACCTAAAATTTTTAGGGTAAGTTGGTAGGTAGGTATGATTTTTTTTAAAAATAGTTTATATTTATAAAGTTTTTGTTGGATTAAAAATCAAAAAAAAAAATTCATAGGTTTACTTAATGTAATTAAATCTCTAATTCTTTAATGCCAATTATTGACAGAAGCAAGGAAAATTAAACATGTAAAACAAGTTTCATTATCCTTAAAATTTGAAACTTCCAAGAAAAATTCTTTTCAAATAATGGCTGGAAAAAGTTTGAGTTGGGGGCATTTTAGTGGATTGGTAGGCAACTGCAAACAAACCATTTTTTTTAAAGTTTCAAAAACACTCTGATCACTCATATAAAATGTTGCTTGAACCTTAATGGTTTTCCAAAAGAAATGTATTTTATAATCAAAATACAAACAATTATAGCATAGCTTGCGGGGCAAAATTGGACAAAAAAGATGCTTGAACGTTGCAGATTTATAAAGGAATAATAGACATTTAAGTCATCGAGTTATCTCTCTTATATATCAGAGTATCGATGAACCTTATATATTAATGAATCTTTAGTGAGCAGAGGAACAAGATATTAGAAGTGACTTACCCTGATTCTATTGGGAACACTGACTGGTGCTTGCACTTCTTCTCTTTTTCTTTCAAATTCCTGTGCTAGTCCTTTAATGTCCCTCTTAATGATCCCAATGTGGGCAAGAATTTCCCTTTGATTTTGAAGGATCTCTTTAAGCTGTCCTTGCAAACCTTTTCAATAAAAGCATAAATATTTCTTAATGCAAGAATGAGCATGATCTTTTTTTATTTTATCAGAAAATTTAAAGCAGCTCTCCATCCAGGATAATCACTTAATTTCTTAGAACATCATAGAGCTATCTTTGTAAAATACACTTTTTAAATAAATTCAAGGACTTCATATAAATATCAATTTGAAAGTGCCCGTCTTTTCATTTTTCATCTGATAAGAAGATGAATACATGTACTATCCTATAAATTGAAAATAAAAAACAAGAACCAAAACCAAAAAAAAAAAAAAAAATCACAATCAAACAATAAAACTGATGTCAGATAAAATGACAGCTGTAGGAAATTGACTTGCTTATAAGGCACTTTAAACTTTCACTTGTTGAAATTTACATTGATCATTACCAATTATCGAGAAAACACACCCAACTTTCAAAGAGATATCAGAGAGAAGACAGCTGCATGTAACTTACTTTTACTTTGTGTTTTGCTCGATGAAGGTGTTATCCTGCTTGTCTCCATGTTTAGTGGTTGTGTCCATGCTGGTTCCAGTCTTGAGGCTCCTTTATTCTGCTTAACAAACAAAAATTGAAAATTAAACTTACCCAAATATTTACATGTAATATGTATGAGTTTTACCATTATAAATACTGTATACAAGGTTAATTTTGCCCCTTGTAATTTTCCCCATTTCACACATGCAAACAATTTTGCCCCTTTTTAAATTTGCCCACTCCTAGTTTTGTTTAAGGAATTTTACTGTATTCTTTGATTTCGCCCAAATGAAAGTAGGGCTAAAGAGGCAAAAATAAAATGGGGGTAAATATATATCCTTGTAATACAGTATTAAGTCTGAATAAGGCCATAATAAAAAAAATTCTAGATTCTCATATGAATTTTTCGAAAAATCATGGTGGGCAGGGGGCTTTTATTTGATTTTTTTTCCATTTTGCAGATTTTTTTATTGACCTGGTCTATCAGTATTCAGGGTATTACCCAAAAAAAGTCATAGTAGAGATCCATTTATATCTTACTTCACACCATCACCAATCTTTCACAAGCAATGATCCTTGTTTAACAATTGTTCATGCAATTAACATCTATTCAGCTGTCAAAATCATGTTGACAGGTTCACTTGAGGACATTTATGTTATTGTCAGGACAGAGAGCCTAAATTAAATTTTCGTTTTATGTGTTTATTGTATTTATCAATAACATATATATCTAGAATCAATCAAGTGCATGACGTGTAAATAAATGGACTTAATTTTAATTTTCAAGTTGAAAAATTGAAAAGGCAAGGGTGAAAGAAATTGGGTCACTTGTCGGGAAAAAAAGGGAGCCCTGGTATTACCCAAAAAAAGTCATAGTAGAGATCCATTTATATCTTACTTCACACCATCACCAATCTTTCACAAGCAATGATCCTTGTTTAACAATTGTTCATGCAATATATATGTCAAAATATGCCGACTATAAAAAAAAAAAAAAATTATTAAGAAGAAAAATTAACTTAAAAAAAAAATCAGTTCTTAGCCTAATGGGCTTACAAAATTCCTAAAGGAAAACAAAGAGCTGTCATGGTTCCAAAATTTTTTGGGTCGGGTCTGTTCCAATTTTGTTAGGTTCGTTTTCGGGTTCTTCAGTTGGGGTATACAATGGAATAAAAGTTCATGATATAAATTATAATTATTCAAAAAAAAATTTTTTTTTCATTTAATCTAAGAAATAACGACATAATTACTAGTTTATAGTAGTTTTCTGACTAGAAAACAAATGTACCAAATTATTTAAATCACATTAAAATGGATCTCTTGTTTTAGACACCATTTTTATGTTAAAACTACTCTATTGTACAAATCGGAACCAAACCAAATTCCGGAAAAACAGAACCGAACCCGACCCGAATTAATTGTTTCGCGGTTCTGGGTCATTTAGGGTACCTGTGACAGCCCTAGAAAACATGAAGTACAAATCAAAGTAGGGAGGAACTGAAAGCTGTGCATACATGTATAAAGCCAATTTAAGTTTATTCTTTGTTTAGCCTCCGACCTAAATTTAAAAAGCTATCCTTCTTTCTGAAAAAAAAAAACACACAAACCAAATAGAGAACAATTTTTAAGTACAATTCTAGGTCTCTCGATCATCATCATTTGAGAATTCTTCTTGCTTTGATATTAATACGTAAACTGCTTGTCCATTGAAACAAAATAATAATTGGTACACCGACTTAAATAACAAATACCATATAGTATGCCAAATGCAAAACAATAAATTGAGGTTCAAAGTTTTGTATAAATTGCTGATTTTAATTTGTTTGTTTTAAATTACATAACCTCAAAACCAATCCATCTGCACGCGCAGATGCTAATGAAAGGAAAAAAATTAAATTGGCCTAAATTTACAAAGGAACTGGCCAACTGGGTATATAAAACAAGTGATATATATATATGTTAGAGTACTAATAAGAAAAGTCTTACCTTTCCACAGAGATTGTCATCATTTGCAGTTTCAATATCTGTTTCTATTTCTTGGATATCCTCTGACTGTCTCTCTAGTAATTGTCTTGAGTTATTAGCTCTTTGTTTTCTAGGAGATCTTCTTAGAGGTGTGCTTGTTCTTACATTCTGTGGAATTTGAACAATCATGTATCAGGGATGGGGTAAATGAAATAAGTAATTGTAATTTACTGTAAGTAAATACATTTTTTTTAGTTTACTTTCAATTAAAATAATTGAATGTTTTTAAATTAATACATTCCAAAAATGTCATGTCAAAATTCAACATTAACATTAGTCTGTTAATCGCAGACTAAATCATTTTGATTCGGACTAACAAAATCTGTGGCTAATTAGTCCAAACACAAAAAATTGGAAAAAATTAATAATTTACCGATGGTCCATTTTTGACAACTTTCACTGGAATTTAAACCATGTGTGTAATTTTAGCTTTCTTGCCTCTTGGAGGGAAGTTAAGTAATTCCGAGTCAATTCAGTACTTAAATTTAGAACTCGATCATTGGTATGAAACTAAACATTTTAGCAATCATGATTTTATCTAACAATGCATTTGAAAGTATCTAATAATACTAATTACATTTTCAAGTAATTGGCCCCAACTCTGGCATGTATATACTTAAAGGTATAATATCAACTTGCAACCAATAAAATTTATTTTGAAAAAAGAACAATGTTTGAAAAACACTTAACCCTCCCCCATCCCAAGAATTTGAATTTTCCTAAGTCCAAGGGGCATAACTGTCAAATTTTGTTTGCTTATTACATACTTTAAAGCTCTGCATTCAAATTCAGTCTAATTTTGTATTTGATTGATTTACTGAACAATGATTTTGAAGGATGATTGGGTCTGTACCTTAACAAACGATAATGGAACATCATCATCATCATCATCATCATCAGTTTCTTCATCAGATGTTTCCATTAATGTTCTCTGTGCCTTATTCAGTGATGACTTCTTTCTGGGTGATCGCCTCAGGGGTACTGGTGTTGTCGCAGATTTCTAAGTAATTAAGATAACCTTTTTAATTAATGAATAGTCAATACCCTAATTAAGATTAAATTCGCAAAGTCAAAATTTCTACAATCTACTTTCTTTTCTTTTTTAATACATAAATTCCTATGAGATGCAGGCTCCAGTGATTATAAAATAATGAATGAGACAATATTGTACCAATTATGCTACATTTCAGGGATTTTCCACTGCCCTGTGTAGGGCCGAATATGGGCCCCATTCCCAATTGCAAAATCACTCAATTTTTCGCAAAAATGAACAGTCTGTGTTCAAACTTTGAAAAACTCATGTAAAACAAGCAAGGTCAGATTTGAACTCTGAATGAAATGAACAAAATTTTTGGAAACTTGGCTAAATCTTTATGATAATTGATCTATTCTCTGAATTATAGTTCTGAATAATAAAGTAACAAATAAATTTTATTCATTATAAATGTTTATTTCTGAAAGACATCTTGCTATAAAAATTCCCCAAAAACTGTGAAATGTTGTTCAATTCCCAATGGTAAAGGGTCTGGGCCCCATTCAAAAATGGGGTGGAAAATCCCTGCATTTATAAGTTTAAAAAAATCACAATAAAACTATAGAGGTGTGACGTAACAATCCCTGACTCACCGAACTCTCTAAATATATGTATTTCACTGTAATACAACTCGGTTGACAATAGCTTTCTTGGCCAGTGGGGTGAAAAATTTCAATTTTACCCTCAATTACATGCAGGACTTAAATACAAGTAATATATTGACATTGACTTCAGGTGCAGTACAGTTGGGGGCAGATCAAGAGGTCGACTGTCCTCCCTTTCTATATTTATTTATTTTTATAATATTAAATAAACAAAATTTAATAACATGATTTTCATGAATTTTAGCACCTTTTGCTGTTGCAGCTCAGCATAGTCAAAATCTTCCAAAAGTTTTGATACCCCCTCTTGAGCTAACTTGTTTATTGTATTTTTTTTCTTCTGCTGGACAGTCAAATTTAGTTTTTAGTTCTTAGCTAAGATCTTCACAAACATAATGGTTTTGTTTGTGGATATTATATATGACTTATGGTATGAGAAATAAAATAGATTTAAAAAAAAAATACCTTAGTCAGAATGGACTCAGATTCAGCTTCACTTGCAGGAGACATCGGACGAATAATCCGCTTCTTTTTCTTTGGACGTCTGACTGGACTCTGACTCGGACCAGTCTCCATCCCGCTAACTTCCGTGACCGTTTCCTCCATTCGCAAGTTAAGACTTTCTTCGTCAGGTTCAGAATTGCTTACATCGTATTCCGACATCACTCCGCTGTTCTGGATTCACTTTGCTTGACCTGTGTGCTGGGCGAATTCAAACTTATCTGACTTTGTATGTGCGCCCTCAACTCTGATTGGTTCACAGCATCCTCCTCCATATTTGGGAGTACCAGGTAGGCATTCATCAATTGATTCGTATGATTTGCAATTTACAATTTATAAGAAGTATAGAATATAATATTCCAATAATAGGGCATGATTATAGAAAGTGTCCTAAGAAATCAATTTTCAATACGATACGAAACACAATAAATATAAACCTTGACAATGATTAACTTCTTTAAGTAATTACGAATACATCGATGCAACAATTACTGGTTTATTAGTGCATGGTCAGTTGGCGCAATCTTGATCTTGAGAACAAAGAGAAACTGACCATGATCTAAGAATTGAACATTAGATATTGAAGGCCAAGGCTCACTGTAAGTGTTCTTTAAGTTGAATATTAATAATTTTCATGGACAACTTTTGTAATTTTATCTTATTGCAAGTAATGAAAATGTAAATTATTTCATTAAGACTCGATCGTCGGACATGTAAAAAAAAAGCGCGATTTTTAACAGAACAAGTAAATGTTAACTTTCAACAGTTGAATGTCATTTTAAGTTTAGTCCTTTATATATGAATCATTTTCCGATATCATATGCGGCAGCATTGGTGCCTATTTAGTTGATCGCAGGCACGTAGTATCGGTTTTGAAGGCGGGGAAGGGGGGGATATTATTGCATCACTTGTGAAACTTGTGCCAAGAAAAACGGAAATTCTAAAAATTCGCAAATCCTTTTTGTTTGTGTAAATTTTCTTTATACATTACTATATAACATTTACTTAGATTATGCTGCAGCACAATTTTTTTTGTGTGTGTGGAGGGTGTGTGTGTGTGTGGAGGGGGGGGGGGCTAAGTAAAACAGCTAATGAATAGTAAATTCTACGTGCTGGGGTTGTTAGGGATAGCTATAGAACTAAAACTCCCCTAGTAGGACCAATGAAAGATATGTACCCCCTCCTCTTTAGTCTTAGATATCTTGATAGACCTCAGGTCTATGCTGCATATTTGCATGTCCATTGAATATTCTTTATGTGCCACCATGTTAATCCCCCCAGCAGTTAATTATGGCATGTATTCAGAAATGAGAGGCAGTATATTTTCAATTTTATACTTATCAACATTAAATGTTGCATATATGATTCAGGGGTTGAATCTACATGCATATTAATAATTGCATTTATTTCTTAATTCACTTATATTCCTTTGGAATAAGAATTTCAAGTGAAAACTGGAGGAGAAAAGAATTTGTTATTTATATTCATATTAAGCACTATAAAGTTTTCATCAATCATTATCTAGATGCACATTTCTTATGAACTGAGTGATGCTATGTATAGTAAAGACTCTGCTGGCCCAATTTTGTTTCAAAAAAAGAAAAAGAAAATGTAAATGTAGTTAAATTATGATGCTCCAAAACCAGGAATATTTGTAACTTGTATAATACATGTATGATAACAATGAGGGGTTTTGAAGAGGATATATATAAAATCAAATTAAGAGCTTCAGAGATTGACATATAAATAAATCATTGATAATTAATCATACTGGTATTTGGTTGACCATTATTTAAATTATTGTATACATTTTAATCCTTGTTAACAACCATATTATGTGGAAAGGGGCACTCAGGGTTAATTATTGAATACAATTATCAATTTGATAGTTTTAAGTTTATGTAAAATAGGGTGTTTGAACCATGAAACTATAACTTTTGATAAAGAGTGAAATATTTGATAATTTATGAAACAAGCCAAACAAAATGTAAATGCTGTATAATAAGATTAAGAAACAAAACATTTCAGGAAAAGTAATTAGTGCCTAGTTCTAGTAAATGGAATTCATATGATTAATGCATAGATAAGAAATATCCTACCCACTCAGTTAGCTGTGAAGATGAATTGTTTATGACCTGTTAATTGCATGTCATATTGAAAGAAAGCTTAACTTGCTGGCATGGTCACAGTATGAGGTCCCACAAAGTGTAAGACTTTTCTTTTAAAGCTTAGACATGCTATTTATACATAACAGCTAACAAGTCATCTGATGAAAGAATTCCACATATCATGCTGCTAAATGGTGGTTGTATAATTTACATACACTAAACATGTTCCTTAGCATCTGATTGTGGATAAACCCACCAGCATTTGATATATTTATAAGCATCTTTGCATTAGCATAATATTAACTAGTGCTAATTGTAACGGGAACCGTTACAGATGTTCCCCAAACGCTCCCCAACTCCTTTTTGGTGCCATATTCCCTGTAAGCTTCATTAAATAAGACAAACTCTGTGCATTTTTGACTTTAACAACGTTTTCTCAGCAGGATACCAATTATGTTCAAATTCTAGCATTGCACCCGTGCGCATGTGAATGCATGTGCGTTATGATCATATCATCTTGTCTACACTATCTACATATAAAATATATTAAAGCATTCAGTTCAAAAGTATGAAAAATCAATCTTTCAAACGTATTTTTCATTTCACTCGTTTCAAATGCACGCACGTGCGTGCACGTGCATGATGACCATACCTTCTTGTAGGAGTCCCCTATATCTATCTATATTCTAAATCCCATCCTGTTTGGTTGAAAAACAAGGGAGTTATAGCCATTTCAAGTATAAGCCAATCAGATTGCAGCACACGTGCATGCGCGTGATTTCATGATTTTTTTCTACATCATATTGTAGTATATACTAATGCATGACTACCTTTTAAATTTCAAAGCATTTTGTCAAAAAACAAAGGAGATATAGCCATTTAAAGTTTCAGCCAATCAGATTGCAGCACGCGGGCATGCGCATGTTTTCATGAAAATTCTTATATATCACGCTGTAGATCTTCATAATGTAGGTCTATGTTCAAAATTTCAAAGGATTGTGACAAGAAACAAGAGAGATATTGAGACTTTAGTTTCAGCCAATCAGAACGAAGTGCACGTGCATGCGCGTGAGATCTTACTTTTTTGACCATGTCATTTTGTCTATCCTTCTAATATATACTTATAATATGAATTTCAAAGCATTTCATCCAATATTTAAATAGTTACGTCTGTATCAATTATATTGGATATTTCTCGTGTTGCACGTGAAGCTCTTGCAAGCACATGTGCATGCACATGCTTTCATGATAAATCTTATATTACAGGCTGTAGATCTCCCTAATGTATGACTATGTTCAAAATTTCAAATGATTTTATCAAAAAACAAAAAAGATATTGAGACTTTAGTTTCAGCCAATCAAAGCGAAGTGCACGTGCATGCGCGTGCGATCTTGCTATTTTGACCATGTCATCTTGTGCACACTACTAATATATCCTTACATTATAAGTTTCAAAACATTTCGTCACAAAATAGAAAAGTTACGGTTATATCAATTATATATTGGTCATTTTAAGATTTGCACGTGCGCGCTCTTGCAAGCACGTGCGCGCAAAATGACCTTGATTCCGCAAATCTACATTACATGCCTACTTACCCTAAAAAGGTTTCACCTAAGTCGGATGTGTAGTTTACAAAATCACTCGCGGAAAAGATTTTCCCAGGAAGAAAAATAATAACTAGTGCTAATTGTAACGGGGACCGTTACAGATGTTCCCCAAACGCTCCCCAAATCCCTTTTAAAGTCTTCTTCCCTGAAAGCGTAATTAAATAAGACAAACTTTATGCATTTGAGACTTTAACAACGTTTACCAGAAGTGTGCCATGTTCATTAAAATTTTATCACTGCACACTTGCGCATTGAATGTATGTGCGTAATGACCATATCATATTGTCTAAACAATCTATATATTTTAATATGCTAAATATTAAAGTATTTAATCCAAAAGTATGAAAGAAAAAACACTCATTCAAGTGCATTTTTGATTTTACCCAATTCACGTGCACGCACGTGCATACATGAGCATGGTGACCATACCTTCTTGTAGAAGTCCATTACATCTATCTATGTGTCAAATCCCATCCTATTTGGTTGAAAACCAAGGGAGTTATAGCTGTTTAAAGTTTCAGCCAATCAGATTGCAGCGCACATACACGCACGTGTATGTATGTGTAGGGTGACCATACCTTCTTGTAGAAGTCCATTATATATATATCTATGTTCTAAATCCCAACCTGTTTGGTTGAAAACGAAGGGAGTTATGGCTGATTAAAGTTTCAGCCAATCAGATTGCAGCATTCGTACACGCACGTGCATGTTGACCATACCCTCTTGTAGAAGTCCATTATATATATCTATGTTCCAAATCCCATCCTGTTTGGTTGAAAACCAAGGGAGTTATAGCTATTTAAAATGTCAGCCAATCAGATTGCAGCGCACGTGCATGCACGTGTTTTCATGATAATTGCTATATATCATTTTGTAGGATATCCTAATGCATGGCAATGATCAAAATTTCAAAGGATTTCGTCAAAAAACAAGAAAGATATTGAGACTTTAGTTTTAGCCAATCAGAGCGTAGCGCACGTGCATGCGCGTGAGTTCTTGCCATATTGACCACATCATCTTGTTTACACTACTAATATATCCTTACATTATGAGTTTCATAACGTTTCATCAAAAAATAGAAAAGTTACGGCAATATACATTATATTGGTCATTTCACATGTTGCACGTGCGCGCTCTTGCAAGCACGTGCGCGCAAAATGACCTTCGTTCCGCAAATCTACATAACATGTCTACTGACCCTAAAAACATTTCACCTTAGTTGGATGTGTAGTTTACGAGATCATTCGTGGACAAAAAAGTGCCCAGGAAGAAGAAAAATAATAATAACTAGATGCGATCTCGTTGCGAGCAACGAGTAGGTCTTCCGTCCGAATTTTCGATAAGATGAGATATGACTTTGACTATGATCTTTGATAAAACATCATGGAATCATGCCTTTTCTCTTTTGATTAAATCCTTTTGATTTAGATAATATCATCAATGCGTACTTAATTTGCACATTAATTCTTTTCTTTTTTCTACTTTGAGAAACAACCAAAACCAATTAAAGAAGACTTGTAAGGAGACCTTGGATTATGAATGTAGTTTGACACAGAATTGCAACGAACCTACGACGTGACAATCCAAGTATCCCTACACATTTTATTGCTCCTTATGTTACTTTCGTTCAAGCAAACGCTCGGCTGCCTCTGTTAACTGCTATTGCGAAATGTCGGAATTTACAAAGACCGCCGCCATTTCGTTCCCGCTTCAGATTTTTGAAAGTTAATATCTCGAGTTTGAATTTATAAATTTACAAACGAATTATATATTCAGCCTAATAAGAAATGTTTCTATCAACTATACTAATATAATTTGAAAAGATTGAAAAACAAAAAAGTTAAAGACGAGAGACTTTTGGCCCCTCTATGCCCCTAATTTGAAGGACTAACCCCGTTTACTTGATATCAAATGAAAGGTCTTACTATACTGCACATTTTTTATTATATATGTCTTAACAAAATATTAACAGGTAAGAAGATATAAAAGAAAACGTGTCAATTTTTGCGAGATGATTATGAGGCTATTTTTCGATCCCAGGCGGGCGTCGATGCCTTTTTACCTGGAAAGCTCTATATGCAAAATGTCACATCTACTATCCTTCCTCCACCTTCACTGAAAATCTCAAGTCGATATCTTAAGTCGTTTAGGAGGAGATCTCAGGACAAGCTGACCCTCTAAAAATCAGAAAATCGTCCATATCTCACGACCGGAAGTGACGACGAACTTACGAAAAATTTCCGACAAGGTTCAGATAAATATCTATCAGATCTGAAAATTTGGTGAGAATCGGTCCAGCCGTTTCTGAGAAATCGCGTGCACAAAATCGGTAAGAAAAATAATAATAATAATAATAGGGAAAAAGAAACCGAACGAAAACAATAAGGTCTTCCGTTGGAGACGGAAGACCTTAATAAGAAACAGAGTAAAAACAATATGTTCCCCAACTTCGTTTGGGGAACATAAAACAATATGTTCCCCAACTTCGTTTGGGGAACATAATAATAATAATAAGAATAATAATAATAAGAAACAGAGTAAAAACAATATGTTCCCCAACTTCGTTTGGGGAGCATAATAAAGGGAACAAAAGATTAAAACATTTGATTGTTAACAGAAATAAGATAGCAGACTATAATTATTTTCCCAGATTTGCAAAATTAATCATTATCTGAAATGCATGCAGAACTTTGATCATTAAAATGCACCAGAATTATACACATGTACATGTATATACTATAATGCAGCATATACATGAACACCAATTTAGTGGAAGAAAGAAAAAGAAAAATGGCGCATATATTATACCATCCTTACCGGTATATCGTTATAAATTTACCAATTGAAAATTTCCTTTCATTTATTTTTAAAGATTTAATCCTTATCAAAATTAGGAAATGACTATTTTATATTTATATGTTTTGGGGTTGTTGGAAGGGGAGTTGGATTATTTATTTTTATGCCAACAAAAGACTAACGTTACAATGTATATTGATAATCAGAAACAGTTTATATATTCATAATTATTTTCTCCATCACAGAAAAAAGATTTACTTAAAATGGATGAGAGTGCATGCCAAGGTCATACCAGCCAGCCCCTTTCTTTTTGAATCAAATTAATATCCACTAAATATAGTTTGCTTGAAATTGTACACATCCTAGGTTATTTAATAACCCCTGTTAAAAAAATTAGTTTACATCTAAACTTTACATAAAAAGAATTCATGTAATTGTTTTATTGGCCAATGCCTTAGATATCTAACCTTCAGACTTTTGAGTATTTTATTGGTTTTCATGGTTCTGTCTATAAATTAAAATTCCTTTTCAGTAAAACTCTTGTACATGTAGCTTCTGATTATGTACATGTTAAAGCATTTTGTAGATCATAGTTTTTCAATTCAAATAGATCAGGTGTCACTTTACTAAAACACATATTTTTGAAAATGTTTTAATATATATATATATTTGCAAAACATTTAGTGATGAAATTAAGAAATCATGTTTATTTTGCAGAAATACCTTTATACATGCAATGCAGTGCTGTTTCCTATGATAACTGGTATATGTAGCATATATCATTAACTGGCTAAGTCAGACAGATCTACAAGAATTGGATACCTAAGTTTCCTTACCATTGAAAAAGACACTGATTGTGGACGTACCCCTATAAGGTAAGCATATTGAAGTTGTAACTTGTGTCAGATATTAAGCATAAGGCCAGCATTTTTTTTTATTTTTAGGTTTACAAACCCGTCGCTCAATGTTTTGAATTTTCAGAAAAAAAATAAAATTGAGAAAAACTGATTTTTTTCCTTTCCAATGTCAAATTTGAGTCGGGATCGAGATTTCAAATTTACGAACTCGTACTTCCGGTCTTAGATGAACATGGCGGGTAATGAAAGTAGATTTGCGAAGTCCATAGCAGCACTAAAGCTTTGTTTAATGTTAATATTCATCGATAGGAGTGCCATTCAAAACGTTTCACAAGTTCAGAGGACAAATAAAATGCTGACGACTTTATTGCACGATGACATGCTGGTGAGATAATTATGTATCCGTATTCAAAAGTATCTGTAAATTATTTTCCTCCCACAGGTTTAAACAGGTCCAGTACAATCTCTTGATTTAGCTATATAGCTTTAAATAGCTATATAACTTTATTAAGCTATTCAGTATAGCTTAATTTAGCTATTTTACTACACTTTTTTCTTAAAGGTGTAATTTTCTCAATATGTACAAAAAAGCGCACCTTGGTGCAGTGATAAAATACAACTTTGAACTCTTCTTAAAATAATGTATGTAAAAATCACTCATCAAATTACGTCTCCTTGAGAGACTTTGTACTCAGAGTTTTACAAGTTTTGGGGCTATATAAAGCAAATGATACAGTTACTTCTGCAATGATATTATAATGGAGACCAATTATGTTCAACAAGATAATTGAATGGTAACAGTTCAGCACAATGAGAAGCAATCATACTTATCCTTGCCTCACTGAGCCAAGGTAGTGGACAGTTAGTCTAACAATAGAAATTCTCTTTTTGCTTAAAAGTATTCAAAAGCTGCCAAGTTAGAACTTTTTAGATTTTGGTTGTTGTTTTAATAGCCCATATTACAAATATGAAGAGTCAAATACATGCGACTTTTTGTTTATTTTCAGCAATAAAGAGTTCGTGAAAAACTGTATATAAATAGTTAAATAAAGCTATTTTACATAGCTTAATAAAGCTATATAGCTATTTAAAGCTATATAGCTAAATCAAGAGATTGTACTGGACCTGTTAAAACTGTCCATGGTAGGCTACCATTGTAAGCTTTTGTCAGAGATATTGTTTAAGTTTCTGTTATAGCTTACATTCTTATAAACATCATTCTAAAACTATGGGAGAAGTTAAGTCCATTTGAGGAAGAAATAAACAATAGCCTAAAGAAATAAAATACTTCAATTGTTAAAAACAAGTATTATATACAAATAGTATCATTTGTGGCAGCAAGAAAAATTATTTTACACTTAATTAAATATTTTAAGTCTCAAGTATATTTTAGAACAATTTCTACACATTTACCAAAACATATTAAAAACAAAAATGAAGATATATTGAAAGAGTTTTGAAAAAAATGATTTTTTTTTAATATCTGTATTTTGTCCAACATAACAAAATATATACATGTATATCACTGGCCCCAACTGGTAGATGATGCAATAAACAAAGGTTCTATTTTCCCCTTTGTAATCCTTATGCGTCCATGCAGTGGCATGGAGCATGTTAGGAGAGCATGAAAAAAGAAGAAAAATTTATGTACAAAAGTCGATAACTTATCCAAAAAAAATAATTTTATTTTTTTTTTTATTTCCTCCTCCTACGGGACTTTTTCATTCTGATGTTCGTAAACCTTAAAATAAAAAAATGCTGGCCTAACTGCATTATTCTTTATTTCTTTAAGAATGAAAAGGAGATTTATTATCAATTTAACTTTAATTTGAAGAAATAAATTAAAAAAATAATTTCCCAACCCCCTTTCAACAGGAACTATGTTATTGCCTTATTTGAGAAATTTTTTCATACAATGCATTTTTTACACATGCAGAATACCATTTTGTAAGTTATGAATTTTGTATTTTGTAACATGCAAAGAAAATGAAAAATAAATTATATTTTCTTTATATTTATTATTACATCATAATAAATGAATATAATTATATCCCCTCGCAGATAACTATTGAAACTGATATTTTTTGGTAATTATCAATATTCATTTCTTCCAGATCTATGGAAAAGGAAAAAGGACGAAAAAGCAAAGAAGCTATAAAAGCAAAGTCCAAAAGGAGGCGACTGAGGAAAAAGGAAATCCTACGGCTACAAGCAAATCAGCAAAAGACACCATTGACTTATGAAGAATGTTCCTCAAGTGGAGAAACTGAGGAAGCTTCAGTGAACAGTGGTATGGTATAAATATAATAAAGTAAACTAACATTTATGATTCAATGCTATGGTTTTATTTATATGTAATTCTAAAACAATTCCATCAGAAAAGGCTTCTTAATCATTTTAATGCATACATTTCAGAACATTTAGGTTTTTAATTACCCATTTTAAAGTTTTTGTCTCATTGTCTTTACAAATACATGTAACACTTCAAATTAAAACTTTCAATGACAGTAAAATCAACATGTTCAAATAAATTTCTCTTTGTATTTTGTAATAATTATAAAAACTGTGTTATTTCCTACAAATTATATAATTATTGAACAGTTTTAATTAAAAATAGTAAAATATACTCTTTGGTGATTGAAATTCCAATCTTATAACAGAATTAGAAGAAAAACTGTCTGTCTGATACGTATTGGAAGTTATTTTTCGATACGATATTATTCTTGAATATCGATACGTATCAATATATCAGTATATTGATACAGCCCTAAACAGTATGGTTCAAGAGGTACATATATACATATTTACAATAATTATTGACGAGAAGAAATTACAGGAGGACAGAGAGTCAAAAATTTTGGTGATAAATATATACACAATTTTTGTAAGAATGCTGGATCAGTACTTGTCATCAAATTACAGAATTGTATATTATTTGGATGTACACGTACATATTTCTGCCACAAAATTCTTTTCAAATGATAGTGCTATACATAATGCATTGAAACAACCTTTTTTGGAAAATCAATAATTATATTCAAAACAGGTCTTACAGTTTTTAATCTGATGGTTTGAAAAACTAAATTACAATTATATTTCAATGGGTAAACTTAATTTGAACATGGTTTACAGTTTTTAATCTGATTGTTTGAAAAATTTTAACTTTCTCGAGCTCAATGTATTTCCATCCTCCTGTGATGTCACAGGTTTTTGCAAAAAAATCTAAATAAATACATTTATACCTATTAGAAAATTTCTTTTGGATGAATGCTTTTCAAGAGGTGTAGTACATATAATTGTTAAGTATAAGAATTATAAAAATATATATTTTCTTTTCTTCAAATCAAATATCCAATCTATGAAAAAATGATGCCAAGGGCAATAACTCAGCTCAGGTATCTGCATTCAGAAATTTTCTTTGTTGTACTTCTAATGTAGAATTAAACATATTGATATTCACAATTCAATTATATTTATAAAGAAGCAATTACTTTGGAACTTTAAGCATCAGAATTATGTATTTTATCCAGTTTTTACATAACAAGTCCAATACTCACTGTTCACTAATTTAAAATTGTATGATTTTATGCTGACATTCACTTCTATTTATTATTGTCTTGCGTCTTGAAAAATATGGCAACATTTACAGTCTATGCGAAAGTCACCGGACCATCGGTTTTTACCGGTAAAATTTAGGTCTTTTTTTGCAATTATAAGGCCAAATAAATATATAGTCAGTTTCCCCACAAATATCCTTTATTTGACCAATTTTGCAGTAATACCTGATTAATTTTTATGTATTACAACCCTGCCATGATCGTTTTTATTCTAATTCGAATTTCCTCTGTCAAGGATTAGAGATCTTTAGATAGCTCAAACATAGATTTGGTTGGGAAAATATTTAGATAGCTCATACGTAGATTCGGTTGGGAAATTATTTTCAAATGATCATTGAACTTGAGTAACCATAATGAATTGTTTCAGGAAAAATAAATATGCATTGAAAGTGCATATTAGATTTAAGAATCTTTGATACAGTGTATGTTGTATAAGTCAAATATGAAGAAAAAAATGCATGCAATTGCATAAATAGATATACTTTTTACAAAGGAAAATTATAGATAGTTTACTTGTCTATTTTACTCTGAATTTATTTAAGATTTATTTAAGGTTAGATTTTACAGTGAGAATATCATAATTAACCCCATCCCACCCACCCTCATCATTGCAGTAAAAAAACTGGTAAAAATTTTATTTTTAAGAGGCATTTACTTTTTTTGCAATTATTATATATAGATGAAAATAAATGCAGGAACCTGTAATATAAGATAAAACCTTACTGTAAGGTCTTATTTTGTACCATTGGCAGAAAATTTGATTTATTTTATTTAAATGTGTATTTCTATTGCAGAACAAGAGGATTTGAAAGATGACAGGCTTTATAAGGACTTCCTAAGCTATGTGAAAGCAAAGGCTGACGTCAAGAAATACAGCAGTGGTCATGTTGTAAATACTGTTGATGGAATTGGTAAGAGTTTATATTTCACTTTTATTAATATACAAGGTATGTAGAATTTATAGTGTAATTTATTAAGCAAGTTGGAGCTCAGAATTCCTGTTTTCCATTTAAAAAAAAAATGATTAAAGCATTACAAATGACAGCTAGGTTAAGGTATTCAATGTATAACGGCCATATTCTGTACATAATAAATGAATTGTCCTATATTTTTAATCATGGTGGCATTTTGTTTTGAAGATGTTATCAAATAAAAATGCTCCATCAAAGGAATTTACAAGATTTTTATTATTGTCCAATGTAATTTCACCTTGAATTTTACATTGAAGTCTTTGGGCAGTGCATGTTTTTATATTAAGATATTGCAAAAAGTAATTTGAAATTCAAATAAATCTTTTGGTGAAAATATGCATAAACTCTATCTTTAATATGAAATAAAATGAATTATTTCCGCAAAATGTTTGAGAAATTAAAATTTTTCTTCTTTTAATCAAGGGAAGATAACTTCCAAAACTTTTAATGTGCAAAATAATGGTCTCCTTATATGTTATCAGTCTTGTAAATTTGGTTCATGTTACTTTTATCGTTATATAGCAATGCGTTTTAACTGGTTTAAAATTATTTAAAAACATTCCAAATCCCACCAATTTACATTGAATACCTTAAAATAAATTCCGACAGATTTTTAAAAAATTTAACAAAGTAAAAGGGCAATTAATTAGGCAATAAACTGAAGCTTGAGCACAAAGGGAGGTAATGAATATGAATAGCAAGATTCTATATGTATCTTTGTAAACTTGCTATCTTTTTAGAAGCCCATCTATGATGGGATTCATTAATGTGTGGCGATCATATATGTCCATCTGTCTGTCTGTAATATATAAGCCTTTTACAACCTATGACTTAAAAACTATAAGAGCTAAGATTTATTGTAATTCATAATGTTTGTCAAATTAAAACCTTTCCTTTTCAATATCACTTTGGTATAAGGTTATAAGAATTAATTTCACAATGTATAATGTCATATTTCCCAAAAGCAAAATAATAAAACAAAACTTTCTAGTCACTCCATAGCAGTGGTGGGGCACATGTATTCCAGGGGGTCCAGAGTCTTTATTATTTGCCTCAGTATAATTATACTTTTGATAACTTTGCAAATAAATCTCTGTATGTCCTTTAATATTTTGACTTGTTCATGTCTTAGATGCACCAATATGAGGAAGATAATTCGGTTGTTTTTTGAAGTGTTTTCCAAGTTATGTTTACTCATATTGGATAATGCTACACATATTTAATTTTTGGTTGTAGTGAAAAGACATATTTTCCTGAAGGAACCATACAAGTTTTAACTTTATGAAAATGGAGCGCAAAAGAAAACGGAGGGAACCAAAAACATGTTCAGGTTGTGGTGAAGAGTATTCTGGAAGACATCTTTTGAGACACACTTGTCCATCAAATCAAACACAGTCTTCCAGTGATGATGTTGGAATGGTTCAATCAGACCCCTTGGTAAATTCTGTGTCAGATCCAGAGATACCTCAAAATCTAACCTTGCCAAGCATTGACGACGAAGACGAGGACAATTTTCCAATAGAAGAAGAAGTTCAAATGAATGATATCTGTTTTTCTGAGTCTTCTGATGATGAAGAGGAATTGTGTGACATAGATATCAACGCCTTTTTGGAGGAGGAAGAAGAATCAAGTCAAGAATTAGATAATATCAATTTTTTGATTATTTCTGTTTTGAAAGTATTATTGCGCTGGCAGTCCTTGTTTTATGTGTCTGATCTTGCACTTTCTTATTTACTTCTTCTTGTCAAATCAATTTTGTATTTGGTGTCAGCTACTTCTGAATTTACTCAAGAATTGTACAAGAAGTTTCCATCAAATTTATATCAGTTGAATAAGAGTATTTCCTTTAGAAATGATATGTTTCGAAAATATGCAGTTTGTCCAAAATGTTTTGCTATTTATAATTTTTCTGAGTGTGTTGACATTATTGAAGGTGATGAAATGTCCAAGAAATGTACAAATATTTTGTTTCCAAATCATGCTCTGAGGCACTTTCGAAAACCTTGTGGAGAATTTCTTTTAAAGTCAGTTAACATTAACGGTGTGAAAAAACTTGTACCAAGAAAAAATTTTTGTTATAAGAGCATTGAAGAAAGTTTGCAAATTTTAGTAAACAGAGAAGGTTTTGAAGATCTTTGTGAAACTTGGCGCAATAGAAATGTACCAGATGAAATTTTAATGGATGTTTACGATGGCAATGTTTGGAAATGTTTTAATGGAGGGAAATTTAATTTTTTCACATCAAGACGTAATTATGGCATTATGCTTAATGTAGATTGGTTCCAGCCATTTAAGTATACAAACTATTCTGTGGGTGCTATTTATTTGACCATTTTAAATCTGCCAAGAAGTGAGCGATTCAAAAAGAAAAATGTCATTTTAGTTGGTCTTATTCCTGATATGAAATCAGAGCCTCCCACTAATACATTTATTGAGCCCTTAGTTGAAGAACTAAAACAAGCTTGGAACGGTTTCTGTATGAAGAGTTTCAACTCGCCATCACAACCTGTAATATTCAAATTAGCTTTAATTTGTGTTGGCTGTGATGTTCCAGCAAGTAGAAAATTGTGTGGGTTTTTAGGGCATGCAGCAACTAAAGGTTGCAACAAGTGTATGAAAGCATTCGAAGGTGGGGTGGGAGAAAAGAATTATGGTGGATTTGATATATCTCTTTGGGAACATAGAAATTTGGAAGATCACAAAGAAATTGTAAAAAAAATTGTTAGAAGCAAGACAAAATCTAGTAGGGAAAAATTAGAGAAGAATATGGAGTGAGATATTCTGTTTTGCTAGAATTAGAGTATTTTGATCCTGTAACAATGACTATTATCGACCCTATGCACAATTTATTTTTGGGCACTGCAAAACGAATGCTGTTATTATGGAAAGATCATAAGGTTTTACTACCGGAGCATTTTGAAATAATACAAAAACGGATTGAAAAAATATTTTGTCCATCAGATGTTGGAAAACTTCCCCAGAAAATGGCTAGTAGTTTCGGATTCTTTAATGCCGATCAGTTTAAAAATTGGACAGTTCTTTTTTCTATCTATGCATTAAAAGGGGTTTTGCCAGGTGAGCATTTAGAATACTGGAGAAAATTTGTATTGGCATGTAAAATACTCTGTACACGAACTTTATCAAAAAATAATGTAAAGGTTGCGCATCTTTTGTTAATTTCTTTTTGTAAGAAAGTAGAACAGGCATTTGGAAGTGAATGTATCACTCCAAATATGCACTTGCATGCTCATCTCGACAAATGTTTATATGACTTTGGACCTGTATACTCATTTTGGCTATTTAGCTTTGAAAGGGAAAATGGGATTTTGGGGTCAATACCCACTAACAAAAGAAATATTGAAATTCAGCTCATGAGAAGGTTTTTAAAAAACAGTCATGCTGTTGACCTTTTTTCGGATGAAATTCTAGAAGAACAATTTGGACCAGATTTTCAAAAACTTAAGGTCTTGCATGAAGACAATGAAAGAGGAACATTAAGTCAGATGAACACAGGTGCCAGTTATGAGCTTGTAAAAATGTCATCTAAAGATGTTCGTGTTGAATCATTGTGTTGGAAAATAGATTCATTTGATGGTGTAAAAATATCTACACTGAAAAACTGTACTTTAAGTGAAAGAGATGTATTTTTTTTAAGAAGAATGTACAATGTTTTATATCCAAATACTGTAGAAAGTAGAATCACTGTCTGTAGTACTTGCAGATCTACAAAGTATGTAGATTTCTTTGGTTCAGTGTTAGGCATCAAACTGGGACGAAGTAATAGGTCCTCAATGATAAATGCGTATTGGCATAAAGATGATGGGGAAATCTGTGATTACGAAGATGTTGGACTCTCACCTAGACCAGGACAGATTGAAAACATTTTACTGCACAATATAATAGTTGATGGAAAATCGTGTGTGCATCTAATAGCTCGAGTTAATTGGTTTTCAAAGCCAAACGAACATATACTAAATTACTATGGAAAGCCAGTTGGAGCATGGAGTTGTGATCTGTTTGATGTTGAAGGACCATCAATGTATATACCTGTACAAAGAATTAAGTCTAAATTTGTATATGCAAAAGATGAAGTAAGTGGACATAATGTTATTGTGGTGATGCCTAGAGAAAGGTTTTTATGTTGAAATGTAACAAGCTACATAAAACTAGATTTTATGTCACTGTTTATGCATGCATAAGATATTTTTTAGAGTGAAACAATGTTGAAGAATATTTGTTCTGTTGCTTGATTATTTTGGCACTTTTTACTTTTTTTTTTTTTTTGGTCTTGACATCTACATGTTCATTTGTACACAATACATGTTTTTTGAACCCTGGCACATAGAGCACACATGTATATAATTATACACATCTGACACACACACACTTTACACTTTGTGAAGTCAGCACAGACATGTTCATGTGTGAAGCATGACACACAGAGCACACATGTATAAACACACTTCAACACACGCACATTATTCACTTTGTGAAGTCAGCACAGACATGTTCATGTGTGAAGCGTGACACACAGAGCACGCATGTATATACACACTTCAACACACACACACACACTATTCGCTTTGTGAAGTCAGCACAGACATGTTCATGTGTGAAGCGTGACACACAGAGCACGCATGTATATACACACTTCAACACACACACATTTTTCGCTTTGTGAAGTCAGCACAGACATGTTCATGTGTGAAGCGTGACACACAGAGCACGCATGTATATACACACTTCAACACACACACATTTTTCGCTTTGTGAAGTCAGCACAGACATGTTCATGTGTGAAGCGTGACACACAGAGCACGCATGTATATACACACTTACACACACACACACTTTTCGCTTTGTGAAGTCAGCACAGACATGTTCATGTGTGAAGCGTGACACACAGAGCACGCATGTATATATACACACACACACTTTTCCCTTTTTGAAGTCAGCACAGACATGTTCATGTGTGAAGCGTGACACACAGAGCACGCATGTATATACACATTCATTTTCAAAATCACTAAATTCTTATTTTGTTATGACTTTTTTTAAATTGAAGCTAGACACTTAAATTTCAAAATGTTCAAATGTATTTTATTTATTTTTCAAACAAGTGTTTATTGTTTAATTGACAAATATTAGTGGTCAAACATGGTGGATATTCTTTTTTAAATGTGTTTTCTGATTTTTGACATAGTGAATTCATTTTCAAGTTGTTTAATATTCCTGACAAAAATGAGAATACAAAAAAATATTTGTTGCAATTGCTAATGCATATAATTTTCTGCTTTGTTTCATTTTTCTTACTTTAGTCATTTTGCTGTATTTTATTTATTTTTCAAACAAGTGTTTATTGTCTAATTGACAAATATTAGTGGTCAAAAATGGTGGATATTCTTTTTTAAATGTGTTTTTCTGATTTTTGACATTGTGAATTCATTTTCAAATTGTTGAATATTCCTGACAAAAATGAGAATACAAAAAAAAATATTTGTTGCAATTGCTAATGCATATAATTTTCTGCTTTGTTTCATTTTTCTCGCTTTTATAGTCATTTTGCTGTATTTTATTTATTTTTCAAACAAGTGTATATTGTCTAATGGACAAATATTAGTGGTTATAAATGGTTGATATTCTTTTTTAAATGTGTTTTCTGATTTTTGACATTGTGAATTCATTTTCAAGTTGTTGAAAATTCCCGACAAAAATGAGAATACCAAAAAAATATGTTGCAATTGCTAATGCATATAATTTTCTGTTTTGTTTCATTTTTCTTACTTGAATCATTTTGCTGCTACATTAATGATAATATTGCTCATTATATTTGGCTGTCAAGTTTATTATCATTTTTTTTAAGAAAAACAATTATAGATTAATACAAACCTTTTCATGTATTTCTTGACTTTGAATTTGTTACTTGTTTTTTTTTTAATGTTTCTGTTTGTGATTTTTATCGTTCATTTTGCTTTTATTTTTACTGAAATAAATCATGAATTTAGAATGACTGTATTTTTAATTTGACGTAATACAAATGCAAGATAAGTTTGAAATGCAGTCTGTCTACCAAATGTTATGAATATAATTTAAAAAATCTGTGTGCTGAAAAAATTAATGTGTCCTTGTTCATATGAGACATATTGGTCAGTAATTAATCAATATACATTAATAATATATATAAGTAAAACCACGACAGGCGACCACACGCACACATTGTTCATTGCGAGTGTTGGTCAGAGCGAGATCCATCCCATGTGTACCTTTCAAACTGACATATATTTCAAAGTAAGGAAACTTGAAATTAAATTTGTTTGGTAGGAAGTTTAGAGGACCATAAAGTGAATGAGTATGTTAAGGTGCATAAAAATTGTTTATTAAAAGGAGGTACAAATCGAATCCATAGAATAGAGTACTTAAACAAAAGTTTGCCTTCTCCCAATGAACAACAGTTACACAAAGTTTGATACGAAGGTCCCAAACAGAATTTAAAGCCAAAGCTCCTGTATATAACTTAAAAAAATAATCATATTTAATGACATTTTTATAACAAAAGGTTAAAGGTCATATTTAATTACATTTCCGTGTGCGTAAAGGTAACCTTTAATGTGTTAAAAAAAAAGATTGAATAAAGACAATGATATCAAATCATATTTAAATACATTAAAGGTGAAACTTCATGAAATTAAAGTTGAAAGGTCATATTTAAATAAATTTTAGTGTTTGTAAAGGTAACCTTTAAACCTTTACTTTCCGTAAAGTTAATACAAAGATGACCTTGCATATTGGTTCACCTTTAATAAAATTTACTTTGGAAGTAAAGTTTTGTAAAGCTGTTTTTTCAAGCAGTGCAAGTTCAAGGTCACTGAAAGGAAAAATTCATTATTCATTTTTGGCCCATATCATATTTAAAACTGCCTTTTCATCGATGGCCAATTAAATTTTTATATTTAAGTCTTATGTTGACAGGATGAAAATGATTTAACTTTTCAACAAGCTTATAAAGAGAATTTGTGTCCCCGGACTAAGTAAAGAAATTTGAAGATCATTCGCAGAATGGGGAGGATGCCATATTTGCAGAATTACATGCTAATTTAAAAGCAAATTTTAAAAAAAACGTGCCAAGGCAATATGGAAACTAGTATACTGTTTAAAATACCTATCTTTTACAAAGTATTCTGGAGGTTGAGTTTATTACTATGATTGTTGACCTTTTGACCTCCAAAAAAATATTTTAGGTCTTCTTTAGCCCAGAAGTAAAAGTTTTGTAAAATTTCATTGCAAATGTTCAAATGTCTCAAAGTCTTGCAGTGAAAGAAAAATGTTACAGATAGACAGAATAGTGGGTGAATGGGCAGACAGACTAAAATGTTTAGTGAAAATGTTTTTGGAGGCAAAAACAAGCAAAACAAATCAGCTGATAAGAACTAGGCAAATGAGCCGAAGGCTCAGATCTAAATTTGTCTGTTGTCATCATTGTCTTTGTTGTTGTCATCACAAATTTCAACCAAACTTGCCACAAAGTATCCTTAGGTGAAGGGTTTGAAGTTGGTTCAATTAAAGGGCCTTGCCCTCTTCCAAGGGGAGATAATTATAAATTAATGAATAATTAATGTCATATTTTAAAAATTTTCTCATCAATAACCATGGTGACAGAAAAGATGAAACATGTGTAGAAGCAATCTCAGGTAGTATAGATTCAAGTTTGATTAAATCATGGCCCCCTGGGGTAGGGTGGGGCTGCAATGGGGGATCAAAGTTTAACATAGGGAAATAAAAAAAACCCAGCAAAGCCATGATTGGTTATAGTTATAATGAAGCATCATCTTGTACTGTATTCAATTTTATTCAAATCATTACCTTTGTGACAAGGATGGGGCCATTATATCTGATAAGAGTTTTAAGAAGGATTACATACAAATATTCTTGAGCGATGTGACCACTGGGCTTCTTGTTAAATCTTATAATTACCCTGCCTTGCCTTAAGGTTCATAAACCCTCTGCTTACTCATATAAAATGTTTCTTTAACGTTTATAATTTTCCAAAAGAAAAGTATATACTTAATAAAATACAAATACTTTTATCTTGGCTTGTGGGGCAAAATTTGACAAAAAAGGCACTTCAACTTGACAAATTTATAAAGGAATAATAGAGATTTGTGTCATTAAGAATTATCTCTCTTATCAGAGTATCAATGTACCTTAAAATAGTTTTCGATAGCAACACTCAACACGCAACATTAAAAGATATCAAAAGAGTCTCTTTAAATCTTCTTCATTCCCAGGTTGATCAATAAGGCCATCCTTAAAAAATTGTTCGTTTGAAATTACCGCCTGAAGGGTTTCAGACACAGGAGGGAGGGAGGGAAATTATTTTTTTTTTAATTGTAGAGAAATTTAAATTTTTTAAAAATAAAAACAGTAAAAACATTTTTCTGACTTAAAAAAAAAGTATCTACCGTCAACAAAGAAACCTAATTTTGCATAGATCTGACACTTCATTTCAGTGTTTGTATGGTGCATGTAATAACGGGCAAAAAATTTGATGTAAAAATGAAATAAAAAAATATCTTCCTAAATTTGGTCAATAATTTTTTTTTCAGGAGGGGGCATTACAATGAGGCGGGAGGCAATTCCAAACAAACAATAATTTTATTTTGGCCTAAATATCAAAGTATCCCCACGTTGTTTAAAATCGAATAGAGTATCAGATTAATAATATCAGGTTAGAATTTAATTTTTCATACAAATATTAAATTCTAAAAAATAATTCAATAATCTAGGGCTAAAAATTGTCAAGTGAGCTTTGTGGTCCATGTCATATCACTGCATGAAAATTTGGCTTTACAAAACAAGTAAAGATAATGTAAATTTATTATTTACAATGCCTTTAATTGGTTTTTCTGAAAAAAGTCAAAGTTGGAAAAGGTAACCTTTACATTAACTTTACATGCACTTAAATATGATGTAATGTCCCACATTGTCTTGACTTTACGAAAAAGTAAAGTTAATATTTACAACCATTAAACACCATATTTAGGATATATTAAATCTGATAATTACAGATCTTAAAATTTAAATAAATACCATCTTTAATTACCACAAAAGTTAATTTCTGTTTTCCATTCTAGTGAATAAAGCCTTATGCAATTTATAAATAAGATTTTTCTTCCAAGTCGATACTGCGGAAATCTGGACATCATAATTAATATACACAAAGTAACAAAAAGTTGACTTTAACTTTGTTTATTACAATTTTTTTTTACAAACATAAGATCAAAAACATCAAGATTCTTGACAGTATATGTTGCCCACATCCTATCCTGCAAGTCACATACACATAAATAAGTATCGAAGACAGAGTACACTTCACGAAAATGTTTTTTCGTAAGCGACATGTTTTATAATAAAACCAACTGTACATTCTTGAATTTAAAGTTGTGAATCAACATAAAACTACTACGTTCCTCTTTCTTGTGGATATTGGTTACAGTGGAAATCAATAACTGTCAAAATGTATTTGTCAAATCTCCCTTTTCAGAGTCCAAAACTTTTCTTCCCATGCAGGCATTCTTCTAATGCTTTTCCTAAAATGCTATGCATAAGTATGAATATTTTCAAAGGCATCTGTTATCAGAATTCACAATACCATGATTAATAAAACGAAAAACGAAAAACAATTCACAACCTAATTAATAAATAAAAAGTTCATACATGACCTTTAACCTTAAAAATAAAAATTGTATTAATTTAATAAGATGAGTGGACCTCTTATTATTGACATATTATATGAAGAATCAATGGGTTAGGTCATGTATCCCTTATCACAAAAAGCCTAATGCCTAAAATTACAATTTGAGAATTATGTACTTTTCAAGGGTACTTATCACAATCAAAGAATAAATCCCTGAAACATAAAGAAATGATAGGTTTTCCTGACTACTCAGTAGTCAGTTTACAAAAAGAACAAAATAGTGCTACATATTTAGCTTAGCTGTACATGTGTACAGAATCATACTCAAGTTATGGTTTAGGATATATGTACCTTTTTCCCAAATAGCATGTTTCTGCTCATGAACTTTTTCCTGATATGGAACAGTAAAAGGACTTTAGGTGAGAGTCCCTCAAATTGAACATGACAATCATGCTGAAATAGAATTCATACAGTGATTAAACATTTTATACACCTGGACAAATATATAGTCAATATTTTTATTAAAAATTATGAGTTTGAAGCACATGGTCACCAAAGAATGAATTGATTTTGAAAATTCATACACAAAGCAATCACAGTTAATATAGCTATGAACTGTCAAACACCCTTTTTTTATCAAGAAAACTTTAAAATTAAATCTAAACAATACTTGCCATCTATAATATGAAACTTGAGAACCCGCCTCTTCTTCATGGCAGATCTTTTAATTTTCTCATGGTAGGCTGAGTAGCTTGAGCCTATACAATAGAAATTGAACATTTTATATGAATACATTAGACACTAATGACTCCCGAGCAAGTCAAGCACTAAATAATGTAAATGTTTGTTTAACTAATATTTCACGATACTTATTATTTGATTTTTTAAAAATGTGCTTGTACCAAAGAACTTTGGGATCCTCAATCATGTTTTGTCGTCTTCCTCGCCCCGTCTTGATGTTTTCCCTTCAACAATCTGCATACTGATTTCACTCAACCTGTATTTTAACAAAATGGACACAATTAAAATACAAAATGTTATAAATAAAATAAACTTATTTGTCAATTTCGGAGTTTAAACTCTCAGCCAAGGCATAAATACATCTGTAACTAAGTTTTATGACAACTGATTGTGTATATTCTCAGTAATTAGCAAAAACCCGGTTTCAGTTTCAAATTCCCGGCCCGGCTCGGTTTTAACTACTCATTTTAGTCCCACTCCAGAATTGTTTTTCTTTGTCTTGTTTAATATTCCAGAGACATACACCTTTACAGAATAAACTGAAACCCATAAACACTTAATCCCCAAATTATCAAAATACTAATCTAACATTCTGGCAGTAAATAACATATACAGTGAAATTTTGCCTGACTTTCATTGTTTCACTACATGTATGCACAATGTACTGATCTATGCTGAAAGTGAAAATGGCTGGAAATCGTAAACAAACCTGCAGTGCATGCCAATCCAGGAGTTCGAGCAGTTGTCAAGACAAGAATCTCCTTAAATTTAGATGAGGTTTCAAAAAATTACCACAGGTTGCAAACTTCGTCAAAATAGCGATGCAGACCCGCTCCACTTGATTTGAAATGATTGGCTATTCAACCGAATACACAGTGCCATATTTGGGTTACTTATCAGAGTAGATCGTTCGTTTATATTCGAGAAAAGTTTACATATTACTTGAATGAAGAGGATAACATAATACTGAGCTGAAAATTCATTGTAAAGTATGTTTTAGTAGTTAACAATACAGGCTGTAAATGTGCGGGAGATTTCATTGATATTGAAGCTTGTAAACAAAACCAATAAACGTAGGACTTATTCACGACAATGTATGGGAACCAGTCTAAAAAGGAAACGAAAATTCCGCCAAGTAAACAACAAAGAAAGGGATTTGGGATGTTGTCAGTTGTATGTATACATTATGTGCGACGGTGACTGCAAGGTAATACATGTGTCTTATTTGTTGCGAATAATTCGTTTCATTTTATCATGAAAATTTATCCGTCCCAACACTGGCAGAAATATAATTAATCTTGACTTCAAAATTCCTTCCTCTGTTCCCCCAAGTACATGTAACACTCTCCACTCTCAGTTTTTTTAATTTTCATTGTATATTTTTTGTAGAAACAAGGAATATGGAGCTAATGCATGCTGCTAAGGATGGAAAGGTCTTGTGTTTATTGGTTGTGCCTGAGTCACCAGTCACAGGTGTACCTTATTTCCATTATAGGTAATATCTTTCGAGTTTTTTTAAGTAGAGGGAACACTGCATTTTTCATTCAATGTAAATGTAAAATTCTAGAGATAACTTTTTTTCACCATTGCTGGATACTCACTACATGATTTTATCTAAAGAAAAGTATTTAAATTATTTTCTCACATTTTTTAAAGAGGCCGGGTATGGTGAAGAGATAATTCATTTTTTATTCAAAATTTTATTTTCCATGCATTTGTACAGGGAGTCTATATACATTTGAGGTGAGCGACAGATTTAATTTTGAAGATGGGTGACTTTCAGATGTTGTGATGAAGATTGTTGAAAGGGATCATCAGCATAGAACCAATCCATATGAATGTGCAAGTCAGGTGAGGATTGGGCCTAAAAAAAATATGTTTGTTTCCTGTAACCCGACCGACCCATTCAAATTATCCCTCGGTGGATTTTTTTTCCCCAGCTGACAAATGGCAAAACTTTTTTTGATAAATCAGCTGATTCCATTTGTTAAATTAAAACAATAGCTTGTAGCTTAATTTGAGACATAAAATATGTCAACCTAGTTTACATCTACCTTAAATATAAAGAGTAATCATTATTGTAACAACAGTTTCCCCCTACAACTTTTTGAAGTTTGTTTTCTGCCGCTAGGCAGCCATTTTGGATGCCATGTTGGGTGTCCACTGTAAATATAACACCTGGTATTTTCAGTCTGGGGATGTTTCACCATTCATAAGCAAAAAAAAAAAAAATTCCGACCTACCGACCCTTGATTTTTTGGGAATGTTACAGGAAACAAACTTATTTTTTTTAAGCCTTGGACTTCAACGTGTAATCAAGAAATGTTTATATATTGCTTAGCTTAGTGAAAGCACGCCACAAACATTTTAAGTATCTCAGTAAGTTTCATGGATATTACAGATGTATCACTATCATATGTTTGACATTGAGTCGCATTGTTTAAATTTCCATTATGTTTAGTTATACATGTTTTAATTTACTTAAGTATGTCTTCAAAAGCTTGTGCTTTAATTTCAATACAAGTAATGAAAACCTCTTTAAAAATTGTATTGTTTTTCTGTATAATTTTGAAAATGATTATTATTTTATTATTTGGACTTGTACAACACCTGAGTACCTAGATGACTGTTGAACTAATTGGTGAACAAGAAAAGATGTCAGAGAGGGGAATCCAATGCAGATGTCATGATCAAGAATATATACGCTTATCAATGATATGATCAAGAATATATAAACTTGTAACGATTTAAAATATCTTTTCTGTAAATCACTCTTCATTACTTAATTGTTCACACTTTATAATCTACACTTATGCTATAAATCTTATCTGTATATTAATCGCCTCCTCTTATCTAACCCCCTGCTGATCGTAATGACCTGTGTATTGACTCCTGATCTTAAGGATCTTGTAATGTGCTCCTGATCGTCAGGAACGGATCTTGAGTATATATATAGCGCGACAGAATTTTAGAATAAGATAGGAAGATGGAAATATAGAAGACTTAATAGATAGAACTGTCAGAGATAGATAAAGTTACTCACTTACTTGGACTATTACGTAATATTTCTTGGATTTATATGTACATGTGATTGTTTTACTTGGATTTTATTTTTTGTGAATTATTTTTCCTGAATGTTTCTATTTGTGATGTGCTGTGTAATTAAACTGTAGACTAGAATTTCGGCATCTATTTTCAAGATATGAGGAACAAGGATAAATTAATTTATTCATGCAAACTGACATTATGAAATGTGTTGTAAGACTGCTCGGTGCGGCGCTACAAAATAACTAGGAAATATCTTGGAGATTTATAGATGAACATGCAAGCATTCATGATTTTGAATGTTATTCAACCAGAGAGTTTTTGCATAAATTTAATTTTCAGAACAGTAATTTGAACTGGATGTGTAATTTTCAGTACAGTTATGTAAAATGAATATGTTACTTATTATGATTGTCAATTTCTCAACAGGACACAATTGTAGTTTATTTACAAGATCACTCTTGCAGAACAAAACACACAGAACTTTTTTTTCTCTGTGTGCATCATACACTTGTAAACGTTTTACACCACCATGTTTACATATTTTACATTGATGACATGTAAATCGAGCACACACATGAAAATGCATATATCTGGATACATGCAAACATGCATCTACCATAACCTATTACATATTTTCCAAGGTGTGTGAAGTCGAGCACATACATGAAAATGTGTGAAGCTGGACACATACACAAATACACATGCATCTGCCACAACCTATTACATATTTTCCAAGGTGTGTGAAGTCGAGCACATACATGAAAATGTGTGAAGCTGGACACATACACAAATACACATGCATCTGCCACAACCTATTACATATTTTCCAAGGCGTGTGAAGTCGAGCACATGCATGAAAATGTGTGAAGCTGGACACATATGCAAACACACTAACATATACCACAGACATAAAAACATAATCTAAACTAAGTCAAGCACAGACAGGCTCACTGGGTGAAGCTGGACTCATACATAATCTCATGCATTTTGCAAACTGCATCCTCACATATATTCTAATAGATTTTTCACCATTTTTTGTGTTTGTGAATATGTAAAATGCATCATTTTGCATTACAAGTTGAAGGTGTTATTAGCCTGTATATAAGCGCAAATCAAATAGCCTTTTATGTAATTTTTTTCACATTATACAAAGCCAAAATACAGAATATTTTAGATCATTTTTGTTTGGAAAATGAAAATTATCACTATGCCAATTTTTCCCATTGTTATATCATTAATTAATATATCATTAATATCAATGTACATAAAAAAAATCTATGCCATCCAATCCAGAGAGTTGTAGGCAATCCTGGTGCAGATAATATTTTTTTCCCGTGTTTCGTAGTAGAGCGGGAACACATTGTATGAGAGGAACGTATATTAATGGTTTTGGTTGTATATGTGGGCGTGGCCAAAGGAAGGCCATTGAGAAATGAGTATTCAGTAAGGTGTTCAAATCATTCTAAGCCAGTGCTCTTCAATACACACACATTTTTTTTTTGCTTTATATATAAAATATATATCATATTTGTATAAATATACTGGTAATGGAAATAACAAAACTGTTGAAATGTATTTTAATTTGGATTTTTTCATACATGCAAATATTATAGAGTGTTCGTGCATTTTTAACTATTGCACTGAATGCACGTCCGGCATTCTCCCTTGAGACATTATTTACATAGCGACGGACACAGGTTTTCCATAGTTAACCATCTATGGTTTTTGCCTGGGCGGTTTTTAATGTCTGTGATAGGGGTATAATTTATTACAAGTAAAATATTTTACAAATGCATTCCAGTGCTTTATTGTTTCACATTCAATGTAATGTATGTTAAATATGTATCAAAAAAAACGCCAGCTGCTCCAACTAAGCTAACCTGGCTTACAGCATAGTTGTTGTATTATTTGAGGTGTAGTCTGTCAAAAAATGATGAGTCGAGTGTTTGATTCTGTAGATGACCATTTCTAATACTAATTTCAACTGGAAATGGATACAAGATAATTAAAATTATCTTTGACATTTGTCTTAAAATTCTGGGTACTGACTAGATTAGATTCTTTAAACTAACTGTGAAAATCCAAAGTATAAGTGTATTAAACAATAGTCAGAATTTAAATAAGACTTTTATAAAATATGTATATTTAATAAACTTTAATATGGCATTAAAGGTGAAAGGTTATATTTAATTATCTTTTCGTGTTAGAAAAGGTTACCTTTTCACCTTTACGTTTTGTAAAGTTAATACAAAGATGACCTTGCTTTTTGGAGCACCTTTAATGAAATTTACTTCTCAAGTAAAGTTTTGTAAAGGTGTTTTTTCAAGCAGTGATGAGTGTCTTGTACTCACTCATGGTATAACTATTGTCCAAATGCTTCCTGTTTAAATTTTCCATCAAGTTCTTTAAAGTAAATCTGACTTCATTTTTTTCTTAGGCTGATGGAAGAAAAATTAAAGTTCTTTTCCAAGGTGGAGGAGATACCACAGATGAAATAGCCACCCCAAACAGGCCTCCGTGTTATACCAGTGACCTCACAGTGGATCAAGCCGATGTCATACAGCTTCAGGTCGAAAATGACGCCAACCATCGTACAAACTGTGCAACTCAGACTGATGCCGTCGTTGTCCTAAGCAGTGATAGAGACATTAAAGCCGCAAATGCCAGGACAAGTGTTTCCCTGTCGAGGTCTAAGATGGACGTGTGGTCCACTCCCGCTGTGAAGGAACATTGCTTGGAAAAGTTAGACCTCATTCAGCAGACGCAGGTGGAGACCAACAATAAGCTCAGCAGACTCCTGGAACTTTTTGAAAATCCTCCACAAGAGGTTAGTGGGCTCAGTGACTACTTGAGGCAGATGACAACCCCATGCCCTACTTCGAGATGCCCTCCTAGTGTAATCCGAACAGACAGAAGTGCCAGTGAGACACAAAAGCCCAAAAGGAAGCCTCTTAGTGCCATTGAACTTTTTGAGAAAGAGAACTGTCAGCCATGTGAAGGACCCCCTACCCCAGATGACTTGTTCTCAGACAGACCGGTGGAAGAGGATGGTGATGTACAGAGGGATGAAGAGAACACAGAAAGTGAGGAGGACAAGGAAAATGAAGAAAATCGTGTGGAAGAGGTGCCTCTTTCTGTTGGAATTTCAAGGACAGATGTTGTTTCTGCATTTTCATCTGTAAACAACACCATACTGCCTAACTGCCCATCAAATGCAACCATCCATAATGTTAGTTCGCCAAAGGACATTGTGCCTGGAAATTGTAAATTTGTGGTGAACAAAGAACTTCAGCAGACAGCTAGAAACTCAGCTTGTTCAGCCGGTAACTTCCTTTGGACAATGACAAAGATCCTCTTCAACGAGGAGGAATTGAGTCGAAACATGAACTTTTCTGGGCGAAAAGGAAAAGAAAAGATGTCCCCTAGGATGAGACACAGCCTCGTTCAACTCTATGTAGAGAACTATGACAGATGGACTGATGAAGGCAATAAACTCGGTAAACAATGGGTTGCTGCAGAAGAGGAAGAAGTAAAGAAATCTTCAGCATCTTTGGACTACAATACTAGTGTTTGGTGTTCGACTCTTAAATGAAAAGTTGCCCTAAGATCAGAATTTGGCTGGAGGCATATATGATTTTGATTTTACTACAATACATGTGTATTTCAGTATTATTTGTAACACATGGGTTTTTTTTATATTAAATGTGATAAGAGATGAACATAGACTTTAAAATATTGATGTTCTTAAATGTAATAAGAGATGAACATAGACTTTAAAATATTGATGTTCTTTTATTAAATAATAAATTTTATTGTAGTATTTTTTTTTCTTTTCTCTTTCACAGTTACTACTGCATACAGGGTTATTTTCGCCCTTTCACACTTGGAAACAATTATGCCCCATTTTAAATTCATCCAGTTGCAATTCTGTTGATGAAATCATGCTGTGTATTTCTTAATTCCCCCACCTATGGATCAAGGGGGTCAAAATTTTAAAATAAAATGGGCCTGAAAATTCCCCTGTATACAGTATTTAGCAAATTATGCCAGGAAGTAAATGTTTTGGGTTTTTTTTCAAAATCAATATACATTTGTATTTCAGTCCGTCTGCTGAATCATAAGAAACCTAATTATATTTCTTTGGGAGGGGGCTCTGTATCTACAGATGCTTTTTTCCTATGGTATTTTCAATAGACAATTTTGTGATCAGAAGGAAGGAGTTATCTGGGAAAGAGTTATCCACCAGTTACCTTAAGCCTAAGATCATAAACTGAGAATAGATTTAAAACAAATTTTCACACAAATATAACTTTTAAAATAATTTTGATGATTTAAGAAAGTTTTCTTCTGTCATGTGTATAAATTTGAATAAAATATTAAAATTTGAAAATTTAAATTTTGATTTAGTTCTATTCTCAACTTATAGTCTTAGAGCAGAGCTCACTTCAGTTCAAGTATTTTCACAAAACAAATTTAAGGACACAGACGAAATGTCACTCTTATCATGGTATCCAAAACATATACAATTAACACGTGTTGAGATTTTTGAATTAAGATGATTTTATTCACAATGCACACTAAGAACCTTCCATACTTGTCAATGATATGACCTGGAACTGCCAATACAATAAACATAAAAATATTTCTGAAAAGATATCCATGTTAAAACAATAAAATCAATATTAATTGATATGCATTAATTATATAATACTCAAAGAGTATGCCAAACAACAAACAAAAGAATAAAAAAAAGTATTTTAAAAAATCCCTTCTATGTACAGCTTTTATATTTCAAATACAGTGAACCTATGTTACATTCATTGACAAAAATTGTGTTAAATGTCCAATACAGTATTTAGGTTTGTCTGCAGAGATACCAGTATTCCATGTACATTTAAAAGTGCATTAGATAGTAAAAAATATTTACATTTTTGAGAAATACTGTGTGTACAAATTTCCTCTTTGTTAACATCATTAATATTTGCTCAAATCTAATACCCAAGTATATTGAAAGAAAAAAAGCGGATGAAACAAAAATTGACTATAGACAAAAATAATACTAATCTTATTAACATATGTATATATTTATAACAAGACATTTACATCACACACAAACATATATATATCTTAATACACATTCTCTTAATTGTTGGTTCCAACTTCACTTTTTCAGTAATGGTTTACTAGTGGTAAACAATGGTATTTACAGATCGAAAGTTCAGTTAGCCACTTAAAAGTTTGTTGCCTCTCCACCATTTAGAATAACTTGTGGAATAACTCGATGTATGTGGTCGATGTACTTTCCACACTGCTCTGTAGTAAGGTTCTCCCAAAACGATCTGATACCATTCACAAGCTCATCTCTCGTCTTGGGCTTGATCTGTGTCTGGAGATGGTGTTTCATCGATGCCCAGACATTCTCAATGGGGTTCAGGTCTGGAGAGGAAGCGGGGGTCTTCATGACGCTGGTTAGGATACCATTCTGACTCATCCATTCTTTCGTTGACCTACTCGTGTGTTTGGAGTCATTGTCCTGAAGTAAAAATAAAAAACAAATAAATATAATGAGGTCATGAGATATAATTTGAGCCTATGCATAATTCCTGCTCTAAAGGAAAGATAAGACATTCAATTTCCAGATTTTGCTATAAGAGAAAGAATACTTGGGTAAGCACAAAGTAGAAATAGTAAAAACTCTTTCTTTAATGGTTCAAATGTTAGTTAAGTTACAGGAATTGCTTAAATTAAAGTTATGTAACAAACATTTTCTACTCAAGATGTATCAACTGCAAATAATAGCAGATTAATCTGATGTAGGTTTCACGTAAATAAGTTTTAAGCCCAGTGTGAAAAGCATACTTCTGTGTCTTTTTACATGAACCCAAACAGGAGATTACTGTAAAATCAAAGTTATTCACACGCGTGAAATATTAATTACTATTGCAACCTACTTTGAGTCGCAAATATTAATTCCCATGAACCATTTATTTTGCTTTGTTTTGTAGAAAATGTTTCCTTGTACTTGAAAATTAGTTATCTTGGATTGATTTAAACTGAAGAATTGCAAATAAAAGATGACACAAATAATAGTTGGTTTACAGTAAATCTTAAAAGCCTAATCTTTATATGTAATTTGTATCAGAAAGTAAAAATTTAAATTTATTTACCTGATAAAATCGAAATCCTTCAGGAAACTTCTCCCTCACAAATGGCAAGAGATTGGCTCCCAGAATTCTTTGGTACAGGGAAGAGTTCATAATGCCGGTGAATATGCATATCGGGGTCCTTCCTCTGTATGAAATTCCTGCCCAAACATGGACCTGAAAAAAATTCAATGCATTTGTAAACAATTCATCACTATTCAAAAAGTAGCTTGCACCATGTTGACTAATTTGAATGAAAGCAAGGGTTGTTTAGATCAGATGTGGTTCTATTTGCTCCATTAATTAATAAAAACTTTTTTTTCTCTTTTTACAATCCTAAAAGCAGATAGGCGTAATTAAAAACATAATCAAAACATATCGTGGTATAAAAATATATTATATTTCATTCAAGTATATATTTATGTTGCTAAGCTTTGAACTAAAAACACAACAACCACTGAACAACAGACATCTCAAGTCTGTCATCTGTATTTACTGTACATTATCATAGCAAGCAACAAAATACAAAGGGTACATGAAAGTTGATATGCTATTCACATTCCTAGAAAAAATAATTCTACTCTACATTGAGTACGAGATAGTAGATGCTCCTTTCAAGTTACGTAATCAACAACATGAACAAAAAGCAACATGTTGAGTGTTGAATATTGGCACAGATCCATGTTTTGCTACAATCTTTCTATAGAAATTGTTAATAGTGTATTTGAAACACCTTTAGTTACCTTATAAGCATGCTTTGGCCTTGATCGTTTGCGTGTTGACATCTGCATCCCTGTGGTACAATGGTGGAAGAAAAGCTTCCCATGGGCATTCATTTCCACAGAACTTTCATCGGCAAAGATGACATCATGAAAGTTCTCTCGTCTCCTGAACATCTGACAGGACCATTGCATTCGAGCCTGAAAATAAAATAAAACATTAAATAGGTTGCAGGCACTCTAAAAAAAGTGTGAAATTCTTAGTGCATCAATTTTATTAAATAAGTAGTATATCATTTTATTATATATAATAAAATAATTATGTAACAGTAAGAAACATTTATTTACCATTTATTTCCTATTAAATAAATGTTACATTTGGTTTTTATTGTCTGTACTACAATGTGCTTTTGTATGTGTACAAACTTCTTGATACTGTTATACTTATACAAGACTTAGTGTATGTTTAGGATGGAAATTATACAGCCTATTCAACTGCCCAATGTTGTCCGTTACTCACATGCCAAGAGGCAGGAAGTGAGAAAAAAGTGAAAATGAATGCTCAGTGATCACCTGCTTTATTCATTCAATCTGATAGTTTCTATTTTCTACAGCCTGTTCAACTGCTCAATGCTGTCCGTTACTCACAGGCCAAGGGGCAGGGTGTGAGAAACATAAGGGAAACAAGTTTATATGAAGGCCCAGTGATCATCTGCTTTATGCATTCTGATAGTTTCTATTTTTTATTGTTTTTAAAACAGGAAATAGTGACTTTGTAGGCAATATTGTAGTGGAACGAGTTATCTTATTTTGTACTTCTGCATCCTGTGTGAGAGTTATCGTTCGTTGTGTGAAAAAGGCGCAAAGAATGCACGCTTGTTTTTGTTCTGCCATGTGAATGTGAACATGATCGCTGAGAAAGTTGGTCAAGCACCTCGTTGTAAGTGTATTATCATATTGTTTGTTAAAGATAGGCATATCGATAGGTGATATTTTAGCAAGTTGACTCTTTTAAAGCTTGTATTCATGGACAGTTCGAATTTCCTCAACCTCTGTTTTGGTATTTTCTATAGTTTATAATTCTGTATCTCGTGACTTAAATTCATTACTGAGTATGTGTGTGTTAGTGTATGTGAGAATGTAAGAACTTATTAGTGTTTTGTTTATTGTAGTTCTTACGGCGAACTTATGCTGAAATAAAGACCGTAAACTAACTGCCGAGTGTTTTGTGGTAAATACGGGGGCAGCATAAGTATTAAGAATTTGGTGCTTTAAAAAATCAATTTATTTTGAAAATATTATTAATGATCATGATTATGTTCTCTCAAATTTCACCATGTTCACAGAGGAAAATGTTTTTCTAAATTTAAAATCCAGTTTTTTATTTGAATTTGGCCCTTTTTATTACAAACGAACAAAATCAAAACAAAAAAAAAATCGAAACAAACATAGTTAACGTTCGTACTTACCCGCTTGTTGGCATGGCTGATCTGCTGGCAGTATTTCCCGGTGTTGCTGCTCCACCCCATTTCTGGTCTTGCTTTGTTCACCGTAGACAATGACACACACACATGAAAAAGTTCTCTTAACCGGTTTCTAATTGCTCCAGCCGTTAGTTCTTTATTTTCGGACATCCACATATGAATGAATTGTTTGTGCACAAACAACAGTTTTCTCTTCGTTACAAACTTTGAATGTCTCCTCCTCACGATGGTCCCGTGTCTTAAAAACTTGTAGATAGCCTCTCTGGAAACACTAGTCCCATGGTGAATCTTCAAAAGCCTCTGAATTTCACCCACAGAACGTCCTTCTTGTCGATAACGACACACACCCGCTTTCACATCTACTCTCATCCGCGCCATTTTGGAAATTGAAGTCGGTCGAGCTCGGAATACTCAATTTAGTTTTTCGAGCTCGATTTTAGATAACAAAATTCACGGAAATATTAATATAGTCCTGTTCATAATATTTATCTTTTATAAGTCGAATATTTACTGCTATATCGGTGCTAAAAATTGTATTTAAATATTAATTTCGTTTTTTCATTATTGATTCCGATTTTTAACATACCCGATAGGATAGGATAGGATAGGATAGGATAGGATTGGTCCCCTAAAAGAAGTATAGGAAATAGGATAGAGAGGATAGGATTCAGGATACAGGATTCACGATAGGATAGGATAGAATTGTCAACTTATAGGATAGCAGCACTGTACCGAGTGAAATGTATTGAAACTTTCACAAAATCTTTATTACATATTGCCATTGTGCTTCTTCTATTTTACTTTTTTTATTCGACACATATTTTAGGTTTCCCATAGCAAAACATGGACATTGCCATTATATGTTTACCTATGACGTCACATATAGAAGCTTATGGATAACATTTGATAGGACGAGTTATTCCTCTTTACACATTACCGTAAAACAGTGTTTAGCAACACATGGACATTATGGGAGGCGGGTATCATTTAATGAGCTCATTGCTCACAGTACCTCTAGTCAGTATTTACATTTTGTGCAATTAGGAAAACTACTTGTTACTTCTGTAACTAACTTGGAAGTCCTAGCTTTAAGCTTTTTCATAGATTGCTGCCACTGATAATTACTTTTCCTCTGTTTCTTTGTCTTGTGATCAAAAAAAGGAAAGAGTGTTTTTTTTTTTAATTTCGAGATATAGATATACATGTAATATACAGCAGGAATCAAATTCCAAACTATGTCAGTTGACATATTGTCGAGCGGAATATATAATAGCAATCGGGGTCGCACCTTGTTGATCTAAGTCTTGAGGATGATTTCCTATATAATATAATATAATTTTTCTTAATATATGATTGACAAATGATTGTTTACAAAGGCCTGCAAAATATACTAATAGATGACCAACCTTATCTAGGTAAATAATCACGTTAATATTGAATAGTAAATCAAATAATTACAGATGATTAAGAAAATGGCAGTGGGTAGGCTATCCCTTACACTGGCCAACCTCGGACTGACGCTTGTACTGCAGCAGCCTTATTCAGGACACAGTCAGTACAAGTGACAGCCCTTCAACTTCAGCTAGCACACTGCTAGCCTTATTCAGGAAGACACACTGTACACAACAGCCTGGTTGCCATACGGTTCAACAAACTTAAGACGAATTACAGTTGTGGTGGCTAACCTCCGTTGCTGGTTAGCCTCTGAGTGGCTTGCTACTCCAAAACATAACAGTCTTTATTAATTCACGCTTTGTGTAGACTACACCTTATTTTTTTTTTATAAGGTGGACTTCTTCTGTAAGCTGACTATTTTGTTAAGTCTCACTTACTGCTGTTATGGTTCGCACACGTCTTACTCTTAGCACAGCTTGCGCTGGAATGGACGCTTTGTAATGCGGATTCAGCCTTTATATACCTTTTAAAGAGGATGTTAACATTCACATCCTAATCACCGAACCTAAATGATTACAATATAAATTTCCGGAATATTACAATATCCTTTCTTTCAACGTGTTAAAATAAATTGTATTTGCATAAGCAAAAATAGACTTGCTCAGCTATGTTTTTATTGTTTTCAAATCACTGCTTTAGTGAAACTAAGTGTCATCTTCTCAAAATCATCCCTCAGAAATTTGTTTTCGTCTTCCAGTCTTTCTAATGAGGGCTTGAACCTGTTCTTCACACTTGCGCTGTAGCAGTTCCTGTTCTTGTTTCACACACAAGTCTCAGCATTCTTGTCGCACACACTCTTCAGGTTCTGTTTTGTCACAATCAGACCTGTCATGTTTGTACGGGTACATGTATATCACAGACAGATCGCAATGGCATTTGTGAGGAGGATCTAGTCGTGACACACACTGGTTCTTCCTGGCTCAAGGAGAGTAGAAATTAAGCAGATTCGTTCTTCGCAATGTTCTGTTTTGTTTCAAGAAGCCTCTGGTGATGTTGAACTTTTTCTTGCAGAATGCTTTTAGGAACGGCTCGGTGAGAAAAGATTGTTGGCACAAAATCTGGATTTATGTGATCCCTTGAGGTATGGCCTATATATAAAATATTTACTGTATTAATTACTGTAGGTAATAGGTTTTGTGTGAAATTATGCTTTTAAGGATGTATTCTGCTGATATGCGGGAAAAAACGTGCATTAAACTTTCCACGTGCTTATATTTTTCAGAAAGTTTAATATCCAAGGAACAATTTAAAGACAAGAAAAGTGTATGTCAGTGTTCATCTAAGAGATATTCAACCTCAAAGATAGGCCAAAATAGAGCATCGAAAATTTCATTGAAAAAGATATTAGACTATAAAATACCTTATGAACATAAAAATACAATCAATTTAAATCTAATTTGGCTTAAATTTACTTGAAAGTATTGCAAAGTTGATTTTTTAAAGCAAAATATGAGCAAATAAATACCAATTATATAATTTGTACCCTAAAAAAGTGTTCACTGGTGTCAAATTTAGGCAAATTTTTCCCTATGAAATTTCTCGGAAAATCAGAGAAAAACATATTTCTACAATTAAACTTTTCCAGAAAACTGTTGTACAATTTCTTAAGGTATATATTATGGTTCCTTTTCATAGCAAGAAATGTAGGGGGTAGTTAACATATAAGAAATTTTGATATTTTTAGCTCTACTGGTCAGAAACCAGAACCTATGCGATAGAAATGCGCCCGGCGTCCGTCCTTCTGTCTGTCTAGCTGTCCGTCTGTCTGTAAACAATTTTTCAAAACGCTACTCCTTGTACAGTTTGGGTCTGATTTCAATATAACTTGGCAAACAAGTAGACTACACTAAGATACATAAAATTATGCATCGGTTTTTGATTTTTATGAACGGTGTTACATGTACCATGGTAACTAAAAACAGAAATTTCTGTTAAATTCCTTTAAAATGCTACTCCTCCTACAGTTTTGATCTGATTTCAACATAACTTGGCACACAAGTAGACTACACTAAGATACATAAAATTATGCATCGGTGTTTGATTTCGACGAACGGTGTTGCCATTGTTACTAAAAATAGAATTTTCTGTGAAATTCCTTTAAAATGCTACTCCTCCTAAAGTTTTATCTGATTTCAATATTGCTTGGCACACAAGTAGACTACACTAAGATACATAGAATAATGCATTGGATTTTGATTTCCATGAATGATGTTACCATTGTTACAAAAAATAAAAATGTCTGTGAAATTCCTTTAAAACGCTACTCCTTCTACAGTTTTGGTCTAATGGCAATGACCTCTTTTCTCATACACTTTTAAGAACAAATCAGTAGAGCTACAGTCTCGACAGAGACCTCTGGTTTTTTATATCCCCACCCTATTCCTTTTTCAGCATTTAATGAAAATAAATCAAGGCATTTAGGTTATGTGTTTCTATTCACCAAATAATAAAACTTAGTGTGAAAATTTCATGTTCTAATTGGAATTTTGTTAAGAAAAGCTTTTTATGAACAAAAAGTAATCATTTAACAAATAAAACTTCAAAATAGTTTGTTGGAATGTTCTCTCTCTTGCCATGTGGGTTTCGGATTGGGTCCTGGCGTGGTGTTGGATGGTGGCTTCCCTGGGACTAGTCAAATCCAGTCTCACCTTCTCAGTCTGATTGGCATGGTTTTCTCTGATTTAAGTGATTCAATCCCTGCCCTCTTGTAAAGTTCTTCATGTGTGATTTTTCATCAGAAAACAATACTGACCCCTAAAAAATAGTTTAGAAAAAAATAGATTATAATTACTGGTAATATCATTAATCAAAAAATGTAAAATTATTATTTTTGTCTATCTGACTTTGTTTTAATGAACGCCAGCTAGTAGTGTAGACTCAAATGATTTCTACATGTTCTATTATTCCATTTTTTAACCCGCATAGGCCGCCATAGAATGAAGCCATAGAATGAAGCGGCCTAGTTTCTTACCGAATGTAAACAGGTAAAAATCATAAATGTTATCTTTTTAGGTCACAGTAAACTCAAGTGACCTATTGCTTTCTGTTTTCGTCCGGCGTCGTGCGGCTGTGCGTCGTTCGTCGTGTGTTAACATTTGAACATTTTAAGCTTCTTCTCTGCAACCACTTAACCAATTCCCACCAAATTTTACATAAAGCATCTATGGGTAAAGGGGAACAAATATTTTGAATTTCATGGTCCCTGCCCCTCAGGGACCTGAGGGGTGGGGCCAAATCCACAAAAAATAGTGCAATCTTTAAAAATCTTCTTCTTTACATCTGGACATCAAGCAGTCAAACTATTAGCATGAATGTAATGACCATTGAGGTGGGGCTCTATTGGTTATATAGTGAAAATGCATGATTTCTTTATAAATCTTCTTCTCTGCTCCTGGGTATTCAACAATCTAACTAAGTATATAGTTATAATGAGCAAGAATGCCTCTTCCAAAATTGTGAATTTCATCGCCCCAGGGTCAGGGGTTCTGGTGTAATGGCGAGGCTCTATTGATTTTATAGTGATAATACATTAATTCTTTGAAAATCTTCTCTCCTACTGGGTATCAAATAAACTAACTAAGTACCTAGTAATGATGAGCAAGAATGTTTCTTCCAAAATTGTAAATTTTATGCCCCAGGTTCATGATCAGGGGTTCCAGTGCTAGGGCGGGGTTCTATTGGTTATACAGTGAAAATACATTATTTCTTTGAAATTCTTCTTTTCTGCTCCTGGGCATTAAATAAGCTGACCAAGTGCATAGTTATGTTGAATAAGACTGCCTCTTCTCAAATTGTGAATCTAATGGTCCATGGCCAGAGGTCCTAGTGGTAGGGTGGGACTCTATAGATTATATAGTTGAAAATGCAAATAATCTTTGAAATTCTTCTTTTCTGTTCACAGGCATTTAATAAAGTAACCAAGTACACAGCTATGTTGAATAAGGCTGCCTCTTCCAAAATTTTGAATTTCATGGCCCTAGGGTCAGGGGTTCTAATGTTAGGGCGGGGCTATATAGATTATGTAGTAAAACATGAATCATTTCTTTTAAAATCTTCTTCTTTGCTCCTGAGTATTCTACCATGATTATTGTAGAGATCAAAGGAAACCGGTGGACATTATTCTCCACTAAATCACGAACGTCATCAAAAAATTATCAGATCGGAAACACGTATCAAATCTGAGCAATTCAAATGCATGTTTGGCTGTAGAATGAAACACTTGTTTAGACCGCATCGATGTGTCGTCTTTTGCAGTATAAACACTGTACATTGCATCAAATTGCTGAAGAATGTCGGTTTTTATAGCTAAGCGGGGCTATTCCACGGACCTCCCTACACATTAAACAACGTGATTTTAGCAGTAAAACAGGAACATGATTTTGTTATTGTATATTCATTTTAACTGATCAATACATATTACGAACAAATTTGTAATTTAACAAGAGACCCAGGGGCCACAGCGCTCACCTGAGCACACCGGCTAGGAAAAAGCAAATATCAGATCATAAATGAAAGTTTACTGAGGTTGGAGGGGGGCTTAAATTTTAACCCCCAGGGGGTCATGATTTAAATAAATTAGAATCTACACTGAGGATGATTCCATATAAATGTTACTAATCTTGGCTTTGAAGTACTTGAAAAGGAGATTTTAAAAGATTTCCCTATATATTCTTATGAAAAACATTGATCGACCATTTTTGCCCCACCCTACCCCGGGGTTCATAATGTGAACAAATTTGAATCTACACCACCTGAGGATGATTTCACATGTGTTCTATCTTTAATGGCCCAGTGGTTCTTCAGAATAAGATTTTTAAAGATTGTTCCTATATATTCCTATGTAAAACTTTGATCGGCCATTTTGGCCCCACCCTACCCCCAGGGGTCATGATTTGAACAAACTTTAATATACACTACCTGAGGATGATTCCACATGAATGATTCCACATGAGTTTCATCGTTCCTCGCCCAGTGGTTCGTGAGAAAATTTTTAAAGACTGTTCCTATATATTCCTATGTAAAACTTTGATCGGTCATTTTAGCCCCACCCTACCACCTGGGGTCATGATTTGAACAAACATGAATTTATACTACCTGAGGATGATTCCACATGAGTTTCATCGTTCCTGGCCCAGTGGTTCTTGAGAAAAAGATTTTTAAAGATTTTTGCTATACCTATGTAAAACTTCGATCGGCCAGTTTGGCCCCACCCTACCCCTGGGAGTCATGATTTGAACAAACTTGAATCTACACTATCTGAGCATGATACCACATTAGTTTCATCCTTCCTGGCCAAGTGGTTCTTGAGAAGAAGATTTTTTTAAAATGCCATTAATTTTTCCTAATTCAAATTAATTATCTCCCCTTTGAAGAGGGCGTGGCCCTTCTTTTGAACAAACTTGAACCCCCTTCACCCAAGTATACTTTGTGCTAAGTTTGGTTGAAATTGGCCCAGAGATTCTTGAGAAGAAGATGAAAATGTGAAAAGTTTACGACAACAACGAAAGACGACGGATAAATTTTGATCAGAATAGCTCACTTGAGCCTTCGGCTCAGGTGAGCTAAAAAGGCTATTTTTAATGTAACGAAAGCTCAAATCGTCTGCATTCTATACACAAGTAAGCAAACAAATTTTACCTCTGATGTTAAATGAAAGAGCGTAATCGAGACATGGTGACCTAATTCGTTTCTCTGTAGAGGAAACGATTATCCGTAATTTACGATTGTAGAATAAATGGTAGAATAGAAATAAAGTCCTTGTTGTCGTGAATGATGCAGAATAACCTCCTCGGTTTCGAAATGTTGTTTGAAATATAAAAGCCTCGGCTAACGCCTCGGCTTTTATCTTTCAAACCACATTTATCGACCTCGGAGGTTATTCTACAGCATTCACGAAAACGCGGACTTTATTTCTTAATTAAACCAATCAATACATAGATATGTTGAATACGGCTACCTCTTCCAAAATTGTGAATTTCATGGCCCCTGGGCTGGGGGTTCTGGTGTTAAGGCGGGGCTTTATTGATTATATAGTGAAAATGCATAAATTCTTTAAAACTCTTCTTTTCTGCACTGGATATTTAACCAATGAACTATGTACATAGTTATGAGGAGGAAAGATGCCTCTTTGAGAATTTTTAATTTCAGGGTCCCTGGGCTAGGGCTTCTTGTGTTTATATAGTGAAAATGCATGAATTCTTTGAAAATCTTTTCCTTTGTTTTTGGTATAATGCCAATGTTCTTAGTATATCTACATGTTTGACAAAAAAACCTGCTTCTTCCAAAAGTGGTTAATTTCCTGGCCCCTGGGACAGAAGTACTTTTTCTTGGGGGGGGGTAACATAGTCTGAAATAATTTAATGCTTTGAAATCTGCACTTTGGTATTAATCAACTGCATGATGAAATGTTTTTTTTTAAAAATCCAAAATTTTGAAAGATGTGGTCCCAGGGTCAGTGGTTCCTGTGGTATGGGGAGCTCAACTGTGGACCCACAACAAGACCTGACCCAGGGGCCATGAAATTCACTAAAAGTGGAAATGCATTTTCTCTTTGTTACTCTGATCTACCTCTTGGTATTAAGTAACCAAATAAGCATGCTAAGAGTATAATTATGATGAGCAATGGTGCCTCTTTCAAAATTGTGAATTTCATGGTCTCTGGTTTATTTTAACATGAATCAAATTTAATTGTTGGAAAGTTGTCGCATGACACTCAGGTGACCTATAAGGCCCATGGGCCTCTTGTTATTTTCTTACAGTATGTCAATAAATTTAGGAAAGATTTACAATATCAAAGGAAATTTGTCATATACTTCGAAATAAAGTTGCAATAAAAAAAGTAAATACGAATGCTGTCGTCTGCACGTACATGAAGACCCTTAGCCTAACGTTAGGCCTACGTACATGATCATGTTGCATGTTTATTCTATGTTTGAGTTTGTGATGTGACAGTATAATATGTATACTGGACAAAAAAAGTTAAAGATCTTCAAATGAAATATGTTTGACAAATACTGTATCATAGAAAACAGAAAGCAGTTTTAATTTTAGTATCATATTTTACATTTAAAAAGTGAAAATTAAACATTAGATGTGATAAATTTGTTTGAACACACGCTACGAATATTTTTTACGGTCACTTTAGAATTCGGCATGTTGGTGGTAGACCTGAAAATGAGATTTTTTTTCAGAAAAGTCAAATTACGTCACTAAAATGATTGCCAGTATTTTGTATGACCTCCCCGCGAAGCCCTGCATTGCGGACCAATGCTGCCCATCAACCGTCCAATGCTAGCCTGAGGGATCTGTTGCCATACCTCCTGCAATGCTGTCTGAAGCTTCCGTCGATTTCAGGGAAGTGTAAGATGAACTGAAATGCGTTGCTAAAGAATGTTCCAGACATGTTCAATTAACTTCAGGTCTAAAAACGACTTGGCGAGTCTATACGCTAAGTTATTTCACTTTCCATGTACTCGTTTACGATTCGGACTCTATGAGGTCGAGCATTATCATCCATTAAGATGAAATCCTCCTCCAGAGTACATGCAATACGTCTAGCAATAGGAAGAAGAACATCATTTCGGTATTTTAAACCTGTCAGGTTGCCTTCAAATAATGAGCAGATCTGTTTTGCAGTAAATACTTATACCTGCCCAAATCATCACCAAACCCCCATTTACTCTGTATTGCTCAGAAATGAAACAATCAGCATATCTTTCCCCATTTGCAATCCAAAATCGTGACTCGTCTAAGAAGAGAACAGAACACCAATGATGTTGTTGCCAAATTTTTGTGTTCTGTTGCCTGCTGTAGTCGATTTCTGCGGCACTCTTATTTCAATACAGGACATACGGCTGGTCGGCAAGACTTGAGATTTGCTTCCTGAAGTCTGTTTCAAACTGTTTGAGAAGAAATCCGTCTGTCCGTTGCCCTCTGATGCCCAGTATTAAGCTTAGGAGCACTTTGGAAGCGGTGCGTCTCAGCAAAATTGGCCAAATAACGATCCTCACGGACTGCCGTACACATTGGACGTCTCGATTTTAGCCTTTTTTGACAATTTTCTGTCTGTAAATATCGGTTTCATAACCGTTAATTCCGCTTTGGGAAAGATAAAGTCTTTATGCAGGGTTAGGGTTAGTGACGTTGCGTTTTGCCAGCGAGTGCTCGTCCATACTCATGTGCCTCCTCATAGCGTCTTATCACCAGTTCTGGCCAGATATACTGAAATTTTCTTCTATGCTTCCATTATTCCACTTACTTTTTTAACGCCATGTACTTTCTTGACCAATATGTCCAAAAAATCATTAAACACGTGTGACTTAAGGTATCCGATCCATATTAGCCTCATATTGAATGGAATTGAATGTATAATGGATATGTATGGGCTGAATAAACAGTGTGGTTAGAAGTAATTTTCATCCTTTAGTATCAGAATATAAGAGTGGGACATGTCCTAATTTTTTACCTTTTCCTGCCCCTGACAAGTTATCTCCCTTTGATTTTATTCATTAAAAATTAATTTTAAAAAAATCTGTCTGGTAAAAAAATTATTTCTAATTGTTTTTCTATTCCCAGTTATCAAATACATCTTTCCACCATAGCATTTCTTGATATTTGAAGTATTTATTTTCTATCTTAAAAAAATTACTTCCTTCCATAGACTTCAATGCAATCTTCAATAATTAATTTCTGCTTAGGTAATAAAATTTTTGAAAATTTCTCTTGGTAAATCCCTTTCTACTTTAAAATGCTTTAAAATAATAGCAGGATATTTTATAAACAATTGATATTTAAGGTTAGAAATTTTGGTCCTAATATGGGCCGGATACCTTAAGTATCGAATCGTGTTAATGACATGTTTTTAAAACTACTTAAACTTTGTTGTCACATACATTCGTGGGTATGAAAATAGTATTCTTGTTTAAAAATATGATCCCTAACTTATTTTGCCCAGTATATTTTGAAATTTTTGTATCTATATAATGTATAAATATTGCTATTTTCAATAAGTTTAAAAGCATTGGAAACCTACATTTTCGCTTTTCCACTGCTACTGGAACGTCGTCAACACACTTCGACGCTCTTTGCTGGCGTGGTATGGGACTGCTTTCGAGAATGTAAATGTATTACAGTTCATTCGTTGGGCTCAAAGTCGTCACTCTTAATGGCTGACACCCACTTTTCTCTCAGGTGAGGGTCCCTAGGTATTCTATTAAACTTGAGATCTACACCTGGAATCTGTCTGTTTTTGCAGCCATATGCACAACAAGGATTTTTAATTTTTTTTAAAAATACCTTATTTAATTTTTTTAACATTTACGAAAACTTAGCGGGGGATAAGTATTTGATCATCGAAATAGAGCATAATCAAATTTTCGGGGCTTATTAAATGATGGGTGTTCAAATTACACAATTTGTCTTCAAAACACTAATTAATTTTGCATTTATGAATACTTTCTTGTTGAATAAATTCAAAAAACTCAACATAGATTTTACAGATTCAAGCTCAAAATGACTATCAATCGTTGGCACCTGCACAATTCTACTTTATTTTTGCATTGATAATTTTTTGGGGTTATCCATTTTCCATTTTAGAGAATAAACAAATTAACGGATATTTAAATGATCTTTTGAAAAACTTCGAGGCCCTTATTATTAAAGGTATTTAAATTACATAAATATCTTCACAACAAGAATTAGAATGCTTCTCAAAATAAGAACTTCCTGGTTGGGAAACTTAAAGAAAATATATGAATAAGATCAAGTTGCATATTGCACTGTCATTTTCTTTTGCTTTATTTACTTTTCGTAATTGAACCTTTCCCTTGCATTAATAAGATCTCCTATAGAAATAATTTTGTTTTGGAGAAGACAAAATCAAAAGAACGCAACCTCGGTGTTTCTTTCAGTTAAAATAAAATATAATTCAATAAAATTTTATTGATTTTCTTTCTGAAAATAAATCTTGTCCTATATCTGGAAGAAATACACATATGACAAAATCAGTTTATCTATCCATAAATCTTATATTACATTAATTCATTTTATGAAGCATAACAATAAGACTTTTTTCCCTCTTGCTCTATAAGTGTAATATCCGGGTTGCTTGTAGAGGAGTAAACACAGGCCTCTAAAACATCACAGGTGGGATCAGGTACCATGAAGGTGTGAGTATCCCTCTAAACCATAACAATGGTAGGAGATGGGATCAGGTACCACGGAGGTTTGAGTATCCCTCTAAACCATAACAATGGTAGGAGATGGGATCAGGTACCATGAAGGTGTGAGTATCCCTCTAAACCATAACAAAGATCACAGATGGAATCAGGTAGAGTGATATCTATATTGGGCCATGAGTTGTTAAAAAGGAATAATAACCATGCCCAAAAATCCATTGACTCAATATAGAAATCAACGCACTTTTTAAACTCACATAATTTTCACACAAATTAAGGTCACGTTGTTATGATGCTAAATTGTGTAAGGTGACGACAAAATATATTTTATAAGTTACTTATGACTTAATTCTGATCGTATTCCATTACTTTAAGAAGCAATATCCCTCTGCTCCACATTTCACGACTTGATTTTCAGCAACAACTATAGCATCTTTCAAGTTAAAGACTACACCCTGTATTTCCAATAAATATACATTGTCCATTGCTTCCAAACTTTTCAATTACAAAACACTTTACAGGGCCTGGATACCGACTATCTGAAAATTAATCTCCCTTCGTGTTCATGTTCTTCTTCGCCCTATAACTAGATAACTTATTTTTAAAGGTCCTAAATATAGGGAACCCCGAACCTTCAATTGGCGTAGGAGTTTCATAAATATTATGGATTCTGTTGAAAATTACGCCAGACAGTGGGTCAGATATGAAAAAAAAACGTTGACACCTTGTCAGAATGGATTAAATGTATCAGATCCATGTAAAAGTCACGTATTAAAAGATTGGGGAGGGGGGCAAAATGAAAACCATCTATCCTTCTGTGTTCAATAAACCAGAAGTGAAAAAAAAAATTAGATAAATTACACGATCAGTACGTACTGGTTCCTGCCGACAAAGCAGGTAACAGCATTGTCTTCGTTTGTAAGGCTCATTATATAAATTGCATTCTAGAAGAACTTGGATTTAATTCTACAAGTGGTATCCTACTTATACTCATACTTTTCTTTCTAAGGAAGAAATTCTTCAAAATCACCTGTCAGCTTTGAATACTTTTAATATTCCACAGAGCCAAAACGAATTCGAACTACCTTATATATATATTGGATTCCGAAACTTCATAAGAATCCTTACAAACAAAGATACATTGCAGGTTCAAGTAAATGTTCAACAAGCCTCTTTCGTTACTTCTCACTAAGATATTGACAGTAATGAAGAAAAAACTTCAAGAGTACTGTGCAACTATATATTCAAGAAGTGGTGTAAATCAGATGTGGATACTTAAAAAAAAGAACTTTTGGACATTTTGAAATCACAAGACTTTACAAAAATCAACAGCTTAAAAACTCAAAACTTTTCAACTTTATACACAACAACTCCCCACGACAAATTAAAAGTAAGGCTTTTTGATATCATTGACAACTGCTTCTTCAATAAAAATGGAACTCGTACATTTACTTACCCCGTCATTGGTCATATGCCAAATTATTGTATTAAACAGATTCTGATTGCACACATAGGTACTCTGAAGTTGACATTAAGAAGATGCTTGAGTTTCTAATTGACAATATTTATATACATGAAAAAACTCTTTCATGTACCCCCGCATGGTATACACCGGGTAAGAAAACTAATCTATGTTTGAATTTTATTTAAAAAAATAATTGAAAGTAGATTACTAAAACATTGACATTATAAAATATTTCTTTTCTATCTTCACTGATGTGTGTTACTTGTAAGTGTTATATCGTCCACGTCATCTGTAGAAAAAAGACGGCGTCCACAAAAACCGGCTCTATTTGGCGTAGTCGGAAGTCCGACGATTTGAATTATTATACCCCCCGCTTGAAAAGAGGGTATATAGTAATCGGTATTTCCGTCCTTCCGTCTGTACGTCCGTCCGTCCGTCCGTCTGTTACGCTTTGGGGTACCCATCTCTTATCCGCAACTCCTCTCATACCACTGAAGGAAATTTAATGAAACTTTCACAGAATCTTTATAACATATTGCCATTGTGCACCTCCTATTTTACTTTTTGATCTGACATATATTTTGGATTTTCCAGAGCAAAACATGGACACTGTTATTTTATTCATATGGGAGGCGGGGGTATCATTTAGTGAGCTTATCGCTCACAGTACCTCTAGTTTCTTTATGAAATGGCATGTAAGAAAAACATTCAGCACTTATAAACGGCATAGCAAAATTTTTAAAAGATGTTTTATTTTGTATTATGGTAACAATCCGAAAGATGTTGTACAGAGATTGATGTCCGAATTAATGCTCGAATTTCCTCTAAAGCGTCTGTATATATACGTAATGAAAATGTGAAGATAATAAATAGTGATCGATTCTGTAAAGAAATCTTTCTAACAATGAAATTTTGAAAATGCACGAAGAATCAAAAATATGGAATATTTTGGACAACATTGTCGAGGAATACAAAATATGGAATATTTTGGCCAACGTTTTGGCCAGGAAAAAAACATTTCGATCGCGGTAAATGCATTTTCACATAGGTGGATTAATTTTTGTGTCATTTCAATATTTAGACATTTTTAATCAAGTAATTTCTTTTATTGAAGATTAGAAAAGATAAATATTATTATTGATTGGTAGTTTTTAGCTCTACTGGTCAAAAACCAGAAGAGCTTATGCGATAGTAATGCGTCCGGCGTCCGTCCGTCTGTCTGTCCGTCTGTCTGTAAACAATATTTCAAAACGCTACTCCTCCTACAATTTTGGTCTGATTTCAATATTACTAGGCACACAAGTAGACTACACTAAGATACATAGAATAGTGCATCTGTTTTTGATTTCAATGAACGGTGTTGCCATGGTTACTAAAAATAGAATTTTCTGTGAAATTCCTTTTAAACGCTACTCCTTCTACAGTTTTGGTCTGATTTCAATATAACTTGGCACACAAGTAGACTACACTAAGATACATAGAATAGTGCATCGGTTTTTGATTTCAATGAACGGTGTTGCCATGGTTACTAAAAATAGAATTTTCTGTGAAATTCCTTTGAAACGCTACTCCTTCTACAGTTTTGGTCTGATTTCAGTATAACTTGGCACACTAGTAGACAACACTAAGATACATAGAATGTTGCATCGGTTTTTGATTTCGGTGATCGGTGTTGCCATGGATACTAAAAATAGAATTTTCTGTGAAATTCCTATGAAACGCTACTCCTTCTGCAGTTGTGGTCTGATTTCAATTTAACTTGGCACATAAGTAGACTTCACTAAGATACATTAATTTGTGCATCGGTTTTTAATTTCGATGAACGGTGTTGCCATGGTTACTAAAAATAGAATTTTCTGTGAAATTCCTTTGAAACGCTACTCCTTCTACAGTTTTGGTCTGATTTCAATATAACTTGGCACACAAGTAGACTACACTAAGATACATAGAATAGTGCATCAGTTTTTGATTTCAATGAACGTTGTTGCCATGGCTACTAAAAACAGAATTTTCTGTGAAATTCCTTTGAAACGCTACTCCTTCTACAGTTTTGGTCTGATTTCAATATAACTTGGCACACAAGTAAACTACACTAAGATACATAAAATAGTGCATCGGTTTTTGATTTCGATGAACGGTGTTGCCATGGTTACTAAAAATAGAATTTTCCGTGAAATTCCTTTAAAACGGTACTTCTTCTACAGTTTTAGTTTGATTTCAAAATAAGTTGGCACACAAGTAGACTACACAAAGAAACATAAAATAGTGCAATGGTTTTTGATAAGTACAAACCAGTAGAGCTACAGTCTCGACATAGACTTCTGGTTCTTTTATGTAAGGAAAATATTTTCTGAAACGATATACATGTATCTTATTATTTTGTTTCCTTCAAATCATTACCATGAATATGGTGAATGCGTTAAGTTTTTAAACAAATTTCATATTAAAACTAGAGGTACTGTGAGCGATGAGCTCACTAAATGATACCCCCGCCTCCATATAGTTATAATGAAAAAGTCCATGTTTTGCTGTGGCCGGGAAACCCAAAATATGTGTCGGATCAAAAAGTGAAATAGGAGGTGCAGAATGGCAATAATAATAAAGATTCTGTGAAAGTTTCATCAAATTTCATTTAGTGGTATGAGAGGAGTTGCGGATAAGGGATGGGTACCCCAAAGCGTAACAGACGGACGGACGAAAATACCGATTACTATATACCCTCTTTTCAAGCGGGGGGTATAATAATTCAAATCGTCGGACTTCCGACTACGCCAAATAGAGCCGGTTTTTGTGGACGCCGTCTTTTTTCTACAGATGGGTACCCCAAAGCGTAACAGACGGACAGACAGACGTACAGACGGACGGAATTAACGATTACTATATACCCTCCCGCTTTTCAAGTGGGGGGTATAATAATTATTTTACGTAGTTTCACCCAAAACCAGACATAAAACACGTAATTATGACTCTTATAACCAAACACAGACTTATTTCCTGTGTAATACTACGTATACACAGATTTTTGACACCTTGGGTATTGGGGGTTTCCAGGTAAATAACACCACTCTAACTTCGACCACTCCCCCTCCTCAGGTAACCGTACGAAAAAAAATTAAACAGATATTTGAAACTGGGTTCCGGTTTCATTCTAAACGTATCAGAAAGATGAACTTAAAAAACTTTTGCGCTCAAAATGGTCAATTTGATAAAAGCTACTTTTGCAGTGACTTTCTTTTAATTGTAATCCACACAGTGAATGACAGAAAAACAAATCAGATTTGTTTTATATTTAGATATTTTACATTAAAAGACATTAATGGTAGTTTAACAATCGAGCTCGTAATGACATTAACTTTAGAATCGTCAACTTCCCATATTTGTTCGTCAATAAATTGTCTCGATTTAGAAATGTTCATACGAAGAGACTGCTCCCTATGTGGGCAATGAAGATATATTAATGCATAAGTAAGGAAATTTGACGATAGAAAAAGTTCTCATGGTTGCTAAATTTTCCTTAATGTCTTTTCAAGTAAAATATCCAAATATTAAACAGCTGTGTCAGATTCTGTTGTATCTTTTATCTGAAGCTCACTGGTGAATATCATATCAACATAAAAAGGAAAATTACCATAGTTGTTAATTGACAAAACGTAGTCGATATGTCTAAATGTCAGGTTGAAGTCCACTGCAAATGATTTTTTTCATGCAAAAGATTTTGCACAAATTCTGCTTCAAATTAATTTTTAATTGAAAGTGGTCAGTTCGGAGTCCCCGAAACTATCTTAACAAACACAAAAGTTGTACGATAAAAACTATCAATTTGCAAACACCTTAAGGATAATTAATTGAAATGTGATCATATAAGGGTCTTTAAATGAAGACGGAGACAATGGTTGACAGTATTAATAAATATATGCGACGAAGAATTTTGACATTTTCAGTTTTTTATTGATTCTGGTAGAGTTTTTCTTTCTGTTTCATTTGATATATAACAAGACATACATTTCTGTATATAAATGTATACAAGACCGCATGATAAAGACGGTATATTTACTTTGACGTACAGTGTACGCGTGCGTAACTGCATAAATTTTTCATAACGTAAAATCGTAAAATGACGCAAAGCTATATTATAATTTGATGATATTTATATTATTATATAATACTTTTGATTTTATTCCCTTGAAAGTATCAACAATAAAAATTATTATAAAATTTTCATCTTAATAATAGAAAATAAACATTCTAAAGTATATCTTTCAGAAACGAAAGACGGGGGAAGGGGGGGGGGGGGCGAAATGATTGTCAAGGGAAAAAAAACAAAACCCAAGACAAAATAAAAAATCTTCTCCTCCACTGGGAGATCTTCCAATTTGTGGCTTTTTAATGCAGTAAAATGGCAGAAATCTACATCACTGCAACAGTAAAATGAAATAAGCAACATTTAGATGAAAAAAAAATCCTATTGTGGCAGTACAAACACACGTACGACTTCCTACTAGCTTGGGCTAGTGGGTTAACCCTTAAGCTTATTCCGTAAAGCACAGAGGCCTCGGGTTCAATCCCAATTAAGGCACTTAATTTTCTCTTTTACACTTTCAAAGTATTTATCTTAAAAAAGTTCGAGCCAGTCCCCCAGGCATTATAATTCTATAAAATACACAGAATAGATAGAAAGCATTGTCATAGTTCATGCTTTAAATACCTGAAATTTTAAAGAGTGCGACAGGTTTTTTAGCTCAACTGGTCAGAGACGAGAAGAGCTTATGCGATAGTAATTCGTCCGGCGTCCGTCCGTCTGTCTGTCTGTCTGTCCGTCTGTCTGTAAACAATTTTTCAAAATGCTACTCCTCCTACAGTTTTGGTCTAATTTAATATAACTTGGCACACAAGTAGACTACACTAAGATACATAATTCTGTGTATCGGTTTTTGATTTCGATGAACGGTGTTGCCGTGGTTACAAAAAATAGAAATTTCTGTGAAATTCTTTCAAAATGTTACTCCTCCTACAGTTTTGGTCTGATTTCAGTATAACTTGGCACACAAGTAGACTTCTCTAAGATACATAATTCTCTGTATCGGTTTTTGATTTCGATGAACGGTGTTGCCGTGGTTACTAAAAATAGAAATTTCTGTGAATTTTTTTCAAAATGCTACTCCTCCTACAGTTTTGGTCTGATTTCAGTATAACTTGGCACACAAGTAGACTACACTAAGATACATAAATCTGTGTATCGGTTTTTGATTTCAATGAACGGTGTTGCCGTGGTTACTAAAAATAGAAATATCTGTAAAATTGTTTCAAAATGCTACTCCTCCTACAGTTTTGGTCTGATTTCAGTATAACTAGGCACACAAGTAGACTACACTAAGATACATAAATCTGTGTATCGGTTTTTGATTTCGATGAACGGTGTTGCCGTGGTTACTAAAAATGGAAATATCGGTAAAATTGTTTCAAAATGCTACTCCTCCTACAGTTTTGGTCTGATTTCAGTATAACTTGGCACACAAGTAGAATACACTAAGATACATAATTCTGTGTATTGGTTTTTGATTTCGATGAACGGTGTTGCCGCCGCGCCGTGGTTACTAAAAATAGAAATTTCTGTGAAATTCTTTCAAAATGCTACTCCTCCTACAGTTTTGGTCTGATTTCAGTATAACTTGGCACACAAGTAGAATACACTAAAATACATAAATCTGTGTATCGGTTTTTGATTTCGATGAACGGTGTTGCCGTGGTTACTAAAAATAGAAATTTCTGTGAAATTCTTTCAAAATGCTACTCCTCCTACAGTTTTGGTCTGATTTCAGTATAACTTGGCACACAAGTAGACTACACTAAGATACATAATTCTGTGTATCGAATTTTAATTTAAATTTTGATGAACGGTGTTGCTATGGTTACTAAAAATAGAAATGACTGTAAAGTTGAGTCAAAATGCTACTCCTCCTACAGTTTTGGTCTGATTTCAATATAACTTGGCACACAAGTAGACTACACTAAGAACATAAAGAGACTTTATCAACGATCATTATTCTATTTATTGCTGTTGTAAAATTTCAAATGCCAGCTGCTTAAGTACTTTTCTTTTCCTTTGCTATAAGTTCAAACCAGTAGAGCTTCAGTCTCGACAGAGACTTCTGGTTTTTCTATCTACAGGAAAAATAACATTTCTTTTACCATAAGTTAACTATTTACATGTTTTAGTTTCGAATGTTTTAGTACTGAAGACTTTTTGGCTTATTGAAAAGATATTCTGTACCCAAGAATAAGTTGTATTTATCTCTTGTAGTAGAGTTTGGTCCTTTTCTTCTTCGGGTGTCGTTATGAAATCAGTTTTTAATTCACAAGAAGAACTTGAAAGTTGTCAAACTTGTTTCCAATCCGTTTTTATAATTCAATAAATGCATGTTTAAATCAAATCAATAAAGATTAGGTGCATCAAATTTTAAAGTGTTCAAGCATTATTTCTTGGTAATTTTTTAACATTTGATTCATTTTTCCTGGTCTTCGGTTTCCTATTTTATATGTATGAAGTTAATCATGAATAATTTTGAACCGATCATTGTATATAAGCCGAATAACAAACCACAATACATGTACCAGAATATATATGAATCCCACGTGACACGTACACTCCACTTAATTTCTAGACATAGAATATAAGGCATATACTAATCTTCTGAGAAAGTACTGTAAACAAACTTTTATTCGCTTGCGAGAAATTTTTAGCGAAGTTCGCGACAGCCTCGTCGTCGCGAATATTTCTCGCCGCGTACTGATACTTAAAGCATCTCTATCTATTTACAACAGATTGAAAAAATATATCTGATCGCGAAAATTAATCGCCGCAAACTAGTTTACCCCTAGTTAATCGCGAAATAAAGTCGTCGCGAATAAAAGTTGGTTTACAGTATAAACATGCACACATTATGATTTATTTTAATCATATTAAATGCTAGTTGCATTTTAGTATAGGTTAAAACACTCATGTTTAAAATAGCAACAGAAAGTAAGAGAACGGGTAAAACATTCTTAATATTCTTCAATCATCGTAAACGGGAGGGGGGCGTGTCTCAGATCTGAACATTCACGCTTAATTGATTACCTGAATTAATTAAACAAGAACAAAGCACACATGTACAATCTTAAGGGTTTGTTCCCATATCGCCTTAACTCATCTTCGCTAGCCAAGGGTTTCTGACATGCTACTCTCCTCATGAACCCTTGGCATACGGTGTTGATAGAAATTGGGATTTTTTTCTCGAGTTCTGATTGGGATCAGAGCTCCAGATAAGGTGCGTATTTGCAGAAATACGCATTAAATTTTACAAAATACACACTGAAAATTAAAATAGAGCGTACAATTACGCATTAGCAATCATTGATACACATTACACCACGAAAGTACTGCATACAAGTTGAAGAATACAGGTATGACTTACTTAAGGATACAAATTGATGTTAACTCAGTGTTTGATTTTTAGCAAAACGAAGTACAGATTTAAAAGCCTTTTAGTGATCAGGAATATTCTAGTAATGAAGACGATCTCCATTTCGGGAGGAATCGGAAATTTAGATTAAAATCTATTTCTATATAGAAAGACTATGCACCAGGCATAACTTTTTTTTTTATTATGGGTTCATAGCCAATTTTTCATCTCTCTCAACTTGCCACATTTTCGAAGATTCTTTTCTTTCAGTTTACTCTTGATACGATATCTTAAATGAAGGAAAGTTTTCTGTGTCTCTGACTCTGTGGTACCTTGACCTACTGTATAATCTTCCTTGTCAAAAAAGAATGCTGCCCAATCCTAGCATCAAGTCTTGTTGGTATTTACAAAATTTATATAAATAAATGCAGAAACTGACCTTTGAAGTTTTTTCCCTCTTTAAAAACACATACTTCGATTACAAGCTTAAAATCAAGGTCAAAACATAGATATATAAACAAAATACTCTTGAATCATTTTGCTGAAAATCAAAATCTGCATTGATTAAAAAATCAGGGAGTAAATACACTTTGGGGTAAAAAATTATCTGGAGCTCTGCGGGATTCGCTACACCCGGTCAACCAATCAGCAATTGCTTTTGGTAAATGACGATATTTGCGTTCGGGATACTTCTTTACTCTTTAACCTCGGAAACGAAAAACGCAAATAAACAACGATCCGTAAGATACCATGCAATTCTATGAATAGCTATGGTGTCATCAAGTATCTTCTAAATCTGTGTTTAAGAATCTATATTGAAGCTTCAGATTTTGTACTATAAATAATAAATAAACATAGCTCAATTATTCTTCTTAATTATTCTTGAAAAAAACATTGATTTAATTTTTTTTTAAACACGTGTCTTTATTTCTGTCGATGATGCAATCTGTGCGTACCTGATAGATTCGAGATCACCTGACGGAAAACAATCCCGTCTTTTGACTTCATCGTATGCCAAGTGTTCATGAGGAGAGTAGCGTATCAGAAACTCTTGGCTAGCGAAGATGGCCTTAACTGTAAAATTTAGCATTCCCATTTCACTTTAGTAAGTTTTCAGGTGAATTAAGGTGATGAAGATTTAATATATCTAGCATAACGTATTTTTGGTATAACACTTATTATTTCATTCACAGTATTTATAAATTCCCATGAAATGTTAAATTCAATCTAAAAAAAATTATCATTTAAATTTTTATATCAACCTAGTAATAATATTTACAAATACTAAAATTCGTATTTCACCTTAGTACTTTTTTACTTTTTCTTACCTGTATTTTACAAAATGGGAACACACCATCTTCAGCTGTAACGTTTGTTATTTTTTTTTTAAATAATTGTTGTAATTTATAGATTTTTTTTGACACACGAGAAGCTGTATGAATGGGTTAGTGGATCAAGCACGCAATATTAAAGCCGACCAACATGTATTTTTTTTTATGTTCGATAAATTCTTTATCTTAGAATATAGAGCGTTTTGATCATTGACTTAAGTAAAATATATTCAGATATATATATCTTCCAACTTCCATTTATCTTGAACAAATTTAGGCATATTACCACGGAATTACATATTTTGTGCAGATTTGTACCGCACTAATTTTGCATTAAACTGCCCATACATATACATGTCCGCATGTTCAATGCAACTTTTGCAGGAAAAAAATTATTGACATTGTTAAAGTTTGTTACATGTATATATCTAATAAATTACGTGTAATTGGTAGCAAATTTTCATAATTTGAAACGCATATACATATTCATTTAATTGCGATTCAACAGAAGGAAACAAGATTATTACATGTATTATCCAAGGTAGAGTTTAAATCATGAAATGTTGGTGGTAAAGTCTTTGACGGGGAAATAATTATTACAGGTTAAATAATCCTTAATACTATAGGTTAAAATAAAATCATTAAAATCATTAAAAAGAAAATATTTAACCTCTAAAACGTTTTATGTGTACTTTTCATACTGGATTGATGTTTTAAGTTAAGAGGGCTGAATGAGCACTGGAGACGTTACTACATGTACATGCAATGTTCAGCCTGATTCAGCGATTTAATAGATGACCGAAATTATGTTGTTTTCAGGAATCCAGAACTCCGGAATCTTCTTTAGTACATGTAGATAAACCATGCACAAAATAATAATAGGTTGGAATGTTTTAAAAGTGTGCAAACAATTTGTATTAATTTGTAGCAATTTGTATTATTTATAACATTTTAGTGATGTATCATGTTTGCAATGTTTTACATTCGGTGTATTGTGTATAACCTCATCAAACGATTATGAAAAGGTCGGTAAACATATGTTCAGTCTGTTTAATTCTCAATCATAATATATCTTAGATAGTGGGACTGTAACTTACAATATGTGCGAGCATCCGTAATATTCAAGGCAAAATTTGCACGAAGTATCTAAAGAAATAGAGCAGATACGTGACACAGGAGAGGGGGGGGGGCGAATTTTTTCTACATTTTTTGTACAACATGAGGTGTTTAACAAATAAAATAAATTGAAAAGTTCAAAAGGTCTTTCTTCAAAATATTCATTTTAAAGCAACAGCTAAAACTAATTCCGGAAGTGTCCAAATTAAATACTCCGTGTCGTATCTATAGAGAATACTTTTTAAAAAAATTAAACTTAACTCTTTATCAATACATGTAACAGTTCACATTTTATTTATAAAATGGCAGCGTTAACTGTTCCAATTCAGTTTGTGTCAATTGGGTAGCTATTCAATTCATTCCATAAATAAAAATGAAGTAATTTAGGTCAAATTTTCACTGCATCGCTATTTTAAAAAAAATACCTTAGTTTATTGCTCCTGTTAAATTTTTCTTGCATGTGCATCACGATGAAACAGCTGGACATTAAATTTAAAAAGAAAACTATCTTTAAAAACTTGTTTATGTGACCTTTAAAATGAACCGATTAAAATCTTTTTTTAAAACTTCCAAATTATTCATTCCGGAATTTTCTCATCCTATCAACAACTTTTTTATTTCAGAAATGCCTTCACCCATTTTCAACACTGAAAATTTCCGACAAAAAAAGTTCAACCTAACTACAGATGCAATTTTTTAATCCGACTAGGGAGAGGGCAAACAAATTTCATTTTCAAAACGGCACTACGGGAATTTTTCATCCACCACTGGAAACCCTTAAAAATATGCACTTATAGTGAAAAGGAAAGATCACATAGACACTTGACGGAGACTAAGTGCCTAATGAATAAACTACATCAAATTACACCCAAGAATCTGTCTTTAAGTAGCATATAAATAAAACAACATCCCATTGTTCTACTGGGGAGAATTCTCTCAAGGAGACGTTTTTACGTCGCATTTACCTTGTTGACTTTAGACACGTCTTTTGATGTTACGTCAAAATAGAGATAAGGGAGGTTTTTGCTAGGCGCGTCACAATTATACCATTTGTTTCTTTTTTCAAAAATTTCTTATATTGTTCCTTGTTTCAAAAGTTCTTAATGATTGTGTTGAATAAATAAATCGGAATTATGTATTTCTTCTAAGTTTATTGTAAGGTTTACGTTCATGTATGAACTTAAATAAGTTAAATTCCCGGAGGGGGGGTGCTCGTTAATATTTTAACTCTTTGATCCTCAAGCAATGTTTGTTCGAAATATAAAGTAACATAACTAAAACGGTGTAACACGTTTTCCTCTTTTTTGAACATACTGTCTAGTTGAGTTATGAAATTGCATCTTTTCAAATTATAAAAATGTATTGCATATATTTATATTTTACACCTTTTTACTACCAATGTGATTTTATTTCAAAATATCTATACCCTTTGTGTAAATTGCCATCAAGAAAAAGCCGCTGCAATAGAAGCTTTTGTCAAACTGCTGGGTGTGAGCTTGAATTTTAATTTCGTTGATATAATTGCTCATGTTCGTACGTATTTTGCCAAAGATAAATCAATAATCTTTTGACCTGACTTTTCTTGTTGCGGTGTTATTTTATATTTTGTATAAAATCTTCAAGGAAGAAGGACTGCGGGTGTAACCGGTCGGCATGGGAATGTTCACTGGCATCTGATCCCGCCTCTGATATTTCAGGGGTCTGTGTTTGCTCTGCTCTTATTTTGTATTGTTTTATGGACTTTGAGACTGAATACTGTTCCTTATCTCCATATCCTTCCTTACCTGATTATGAGATTATTATTAAAATGACAGGACGTTTTAAAAAAAAATATAAATAAATAAGATATTACACATTACACGGTCAGTGAGGTTTTATCATCAGAAGAGTCTTCTTTACAATCTCTTACTATGATATAAGATATAACACAGTCAACCTCAGCACATCATTTACGCGTCATGTAACTTATACAATAGGGTTTGATCATCATGAGGGTCTGCTGTTATTCCATTCACCGTTAAGGAAGGCCTGGTCACAGGAGTTAAACCACCAGCCTCCTCTAACGCTACTGACAGCAGCACAGCTATAACTAAACCCGTCTTTGTCACTGCCTGGGGTTGAGAATGACATCTCAGACAGATCTTGACGGCTTCTCATGCTGTCTCCTGAAATACAATATTATAGCCTGGGGTAGAGAAGAACATGGATGGTCTTTCATGTGTTAAAAATAAAAAAAAAGAAGAATTAAATTAATGCTTGACAGATATAACAGCACATTTCTCTATCTAAAAAACTCTAAAACCATATGAAATTTGTACGGAAATACAAAACGAAAAAAAACTGGTTATTAAGATTTAATAGTGTTTACCTAGTTATGTTTGACCATCATGGTGGTCCCCTTCACTGAGGTCCCACTCTGTACTGTTGAAAACCATGGGTAGGTCCAGGACTCCGGGGACCATGGACCGTTAAGGAAGGCGTGGTGACAGTGGTTAAACCACCAACCTCCTCTGTAGAGAGCAGCACAGCTATGACTAACTATGTCGTTATCTCTGTCCGGGGTGGAGAATGACATTCCAGACAGGTTATGGCTACCTGTCATGGCGTCTCCTGAAATACAATATTATAACAATATAAACACAACAATCATTTCATCGTTATCCTAGACACATCATGACTAAACCTATGTCTAGCACTGTAGTCACCTGTAGTAAGAAATATACCAAAAATGATAGTGTCTTCTCTATCAAACCTGAACATTCCTTTTATAATTTTTGAAGTAAAAAATGCATACTTTTTTGATATAAATTTATATTGTACACCTTATTATTTCACTTTTATCAGTCTTATTGCCAGCATTAGAAGTGATATCTATTACTTGATTACAGTAAAACTCGTTTAGTACGAACACGGATATAGCGAATTTACGGATATAGCGAAGTTTTTCTGGGTCCCCGGCGAAATTCTTAAATCTTTGTAAACTTTTACGGTTAAAACGAACTCTGATATAACGAATTTACGGATATAGCGAACTGATTTTGAGTTCCGTTGAGGTTAAATATAATGAAATTTACATCTTTTATAACGAACTTTCAAAAATTATATAAAAATTGATAAATTGAACTAACTTTATTTCCTTTTAGCATTTGTATATACCATTCAATTCATGATAAAACCTTAGGTATCGAAGATACGTTCTGTTATATTTGCTACACTAACATAGTTGGTAGTAATACTTGAAGGAAAACATGCATATTGCGAATTCGCTATAGTAGTTAAACGAATACGTTATACGGATATAACGAATTACGGATACAGCGAATTAAATTCACAGGTCCCCAGGACTTCGCTATAACCGAGTTTTACTGTAGTAGTTTATAACAAAGAGGGTAAAAAACAGCGGGGATTTTATTGTATTATTCACATTTTGATATTTGTATTTTCTTTAATTTAATAATAATAGAATTACAAATTAAATAAAATGACTATGGCTTAAGCGTTAATGTATAAATTCAAGAATGGTAAATAGTTTTTGCCCTAAGGCAAAAGGCTGGTTAAAAAGTATAAATTAAATGAAATAAATAAAATCAGGGATATTCACAAGATAAATCTAATACATCTACATACAAAACTGTAAGAGTACAAATGCTGGCTCTTCCTGGAGAGAAATTGTAGTTGTTGGCCTAATCACAAATCTCCCTCACCTATCTACCCCTCTTCCTTTCTCCTTTGAACCTTACTAACCTAATGTCCCGGTAACTGGTCCCCTGAGAAAGAGTCTGTAATTATCTGATTCATCAGAGACGTAAAAATGATGATAAAGTTCGTATAACGTGGTGCCGTTTGTTAATGTAATGGAGACGTAGAGGGAGGAGTTCCTTCCCTTTGTCAGCTGATGAATCACGTCATTTCCTGCAATATTTTAATGTTGCATTGCACTAGGCAAACATAAAAATGAAAAAGAAAATATTTTTGGTTGTCCTAATAAAATGGAACCTATGCATTTAAATATTTTGCAGAAATGTTACGTCAGCAATCCAATTATATTTTGTATAAAATGTATTTACATTAAGCGATCTTTATACTCATTCATATAATAAGAAAGGTTATTTTAACTAAGACAGCAACACATAAATCAAAGAGTCCATTCATTAAAGAACCGATTATTTGAAATAAAGATATATTCACCTATCCAGTAAGAGTCTGTTACGTTCCCAAATCCTCTTTTATATTCCGCCCACCCTCTGTTAAAACCAACAGAACCGCTTATCCGTTTTTGAATTGCCTTCAATATATAATGAAATAATCAAAATAATGGAATAATAATCATATTTGTATTATTTATGTTCATTTCTTATTCTTATTATTTTTTTAACGTTTAAAATGTTCGAAACGATAAAAACACGTTGGTATTTGTAGTTGTAGTAAAATAAAACACCATTGTCATGCTAATTCCAAGTTCTTTTTCAGCAAGAAGAAAAAACGATGAATCTGAAGGTTATAAACTCAAACTACTATATATTTTAAAGTAAAAATTAATCTCTTCAAGAGAGAGAGAAAGAGAGAGAGAGAGATCACCGTCCACCCTCCTCCTTGTGTCTCCATATCACAGAAAACTGAGACTAGATTCTTGTTACCGAGGGGATCTATGAGATAAACACCAGACTCTTTGTGACCGTCTACATGGTAATTCCGACAATCCGTATAAAGATTTAAATCTGAATGTAAAGGAAGTACATTATAATTATGTATTTATTATATCAATTAATACTCAAACTGCAGAGAGAGTGACAGAGAAAGAGAGAGAGGTGTAAAAGTAATTTTCAGAGAAAGAGAGGGAAAGTGAGATGCATATTTACCATTCTTGACCATTCGAACATCTTCGTGGATATCGGTTACATCATCTTCAAGTCTTTTCACCATCCGCCTGAGGGAATCTACAGATTCTTGGATCCTCCCTTGTTGGATCAGAAGATCCCGAATTTGTAACATAATGTCTCCATTACTCGCACAGCGATTGTTTTCTTTGGGGTAAATGTACTGGGCACTTGTACATACAATGCCGGACATAAGGAGCGCTACCAACACCATTGCTATGGTTTAACTGTCTTGTTGTTGTCTTAACGAAAGTGCCTCTCGAATACAGTGCTTCTTGAAAATATTCACAGCTTATATATAGATCTAAACACGGAAGATTAGAATTTAACCAATTACATAGGTCTATGCTTTTAACTCTTCAAAGTCATTTAAATTGAGGCAAAACTTTAACATTCATGGAATATCGATTAATGTCAGATAAGTTTATCATGTATGGATCAGGGGTGTAATATCAGAGAGGAGGCGGGCCTTCACTCCTTTTAATCTAGGCATGTGTTTTTGCTAAAGATAATTGTAAGCTTTTCAAAAGTTCAACGTATACAAACATATACAGTACACAATAAATTTCGTAGTACCTTTTCTTTTTGTTACAACATTATACAGTTTAAACGATCACTAAAACGACAAGCGGCATTAAAAGAATTTTTAAAGAAAAAATCCTAGTTATTCATAAAGCATGGATTACTGTGAAAGATGGATATGTAAATAACGAACAGTATTCAATCTCAGAGTCCATACAACAGTTCAAAATAGAAGCAGAGCAAACACGGACCTTCGAAACATCAGAGGTGGGATCAGGTGCTATGGAGGAGTTAGCATCCCCTGCTGACCGGTCACGCCCGCCGTGTGCTCCTTGTCATGATCAGGAAATAACGAAGAAATCCGTTGTCAATTCAGTGTATAAATTATGGACTGATATTTGGTATGGAAAACGTCAGTAAGCATTTGACTCAATGATAAATTGTATTTGCTGACAAGGTCATTGTATCGACCATAGCACTTACGAAATGATGACTTTAAACGAGACGGTTGATATTCTTGTTTCATCAACTTGCTTGTCAATAATTTACCTCGTTTCAGAAATTGGTCATACGTAGATCAAGCTCTGGCGTATCGAATCAACAGAAATAAATATACTCCATATGCAGTTTATATAGGTATATTGCTTCATAAGTAAGGGAAGTTGACGATAGAAAAGTTAAAGTCATCACGTTAAATCATATAGCTTGATTGTTGGATTACAATTAACGTCTTTTCAGGTACAACATCCAAGAATGAAACAAATGCGTCAGACTCTGTAGTATCTTTCATCTCAAGCTCATCAAGATATATTGTATCGACGTAGGAATGGAAATTACCATTGTTAATTGACAATACGTTGTCGATAGGTCAAAATGTTGAGTTGAAGGCCACAGCAAGTGTTTTCTAGATAACAGACCTGTACTAAAGCCAGTGAAGAGTAATTTTTTTCTGCGAATGGAAATAAATCTATGCTTTTGGGAACAGCTAAAATGTTGCTGACATTTCAAGATATTAGTATAGAATTTACAGTTTTTGTTTGAAGTGTTACACATGATTTGTTGGGAGAAGACTTCTCTCTGAGATTAAAATGTAATTGGAGTTATCAATGAGAAGCATTGGAAATGCTTTTTGATTCTGAAAATAAAGGAGAATGGTATCCATCTAGGAAAATGTATAATTTGGATTCAATTACAATTCCTGGAAGACATGAAGCAGTAGTAAGATCAAGCATTACTGATATTAATGGAGAAGGTGGAATTCCAATGCTTTTAACAACCTTTGTGAACTCGTATGGAATAGGGGTAGGAAGAAAATTGGTTGATTCAAGTAATCCAGAGATTTATGTTCGATAATACAATGCAAGAAGACATTCCAAAACATTTGAAGCCAGTTTATGAGAATGAAAGACAACATTTAAGTTTTGAAGAATCTGAGAAATTTAAAAAGTTTCTCATTGAACGAATAGATATGTTTGCTGATCCTAATGGGGTGTTACAGAGAGCAACCATTGGAGAGCATAGGACTAATCTGAGTGATGAAACACCATTTAAGGAGGAGCCGAGACGAGTACCAATATTTAAACGAGAAAGTCTTGAACAAGGGATACAGATATTATTTGAAGAAGAAAATTATCGAGAAATAAAGCAGTCCATGGTCGTCACAACTTGTTTTGGTTCAGAAGAAGGACAAGAGTCCTGAATCGGAATGGTTTACATCATTAGATTTGAACATGGCGTACCCCCACGTACCGATATTGAAAAAGGATAAAGAGAAAACTGTCTTTGCTACACTACGGGGAGGTTTATTTCAGTATACTGTCATGCCATTTAGACTTTGTAATGCACCTGCAACTTTTAAAAGAATCATTGAAAGAGCATTGAGTGGATTGCAGTGTAATATAGATGTGTTATATTTTGATGATATAATTGTATATGGGAAGAATTTTGATGAACATTTGGGAAATTTACAGAGAGTATTTGATAAACTGGAGGAGACAAATTTGAAGTTGAAAACAAAGAAATCTTCATTTTTCAAAAAGGAAGTGTCTTTCCTTGGATATGTTGTATCTGGAGTAGGAATCAAAACAGATCCTGCTAAAATTGATGCTGTTAAAAGAATATCAGTACCAAAGAATTTTACAGAAGTAAGAAGTTTCCTTGGATTGGTTTCGTATTATCGCAAGTATATTCAGGATTTTGCCAGGATTGCTAAATGTTTACATTTTCTCACAAGTAAAAATAGTAAATGGAATTGGACGACTGAATGTGACGAAGCCTTATGTGAGCTGAGGCAAAAGCTACAAGAAACACCTATATTAGGATACCTAGACGTAAATGGTGGATCTTTTATACTGGACACAGATGCAAGTAACGAAGCTATATGATTTGTTCTATCTCAAATTCAGGATGGAAAGGAAAGATATATTGCTTATGGAAGTCGAACTCCTAGTTCAGCAGAAAAGAAGTATTGTGTGACAAGGAAAAAAATGCTTCCTGTAATTTATTTTGTAAAATATTACAAACACTATTTGTTGGGTCAAGAATTTGTACTAAGAACCGATCATGATTCGTTAACGTGGCTTCATAAATTTAAGGAACCAGATAGACTAATATGTAATCTTTTGTATTTACAATTGTACATTGTCAAGGGAAAAAACATTCAAATGTTGATGCCTTATCCATATTATCGATAGAAAATAATAGTTGTCAAACTATGTGTAAGCGGTGTAAGCAAACAGATCATGTTGAATATAATGGTGATTTAGTTACACGTGAATAATAATTTGCGCGGAAATACCAGTGAAAATATTTCAAAAGAAATCATATGTGAAATTTGTCATTTATTCAATGTGACTAGTGATGAAAATAATGACGATGTGGATTCTAAAAGAAACTCAAAATGAAGAAATCGACCAAGACGTGCTAAACAACGGGAAATACCAAACTTGTAACTGTCGTATGAGGAAATTCGTGAAAAACAGGATCAAGAGTATGTTTAAAGACGTACAACACACTTGGGGAGATAACTCTTGCGATTTCAATTGAACGTTTGACACGACGTAAAATTTAACGTCAAAAATAAAGCGTCAAACTGACGAGTAAAACGATCCCGATGTATATCAATCATAAAAGAAAAATTGGATATGGGGCTTGGCTGTGATCATGCGTACTCAACCAATAAGTATTTTTTTTATTAACCCGATTAAACTCCGTAAAAACAAGACATAAAATACCATCCCTTAATGTTTATTTCATTTCATTTCATATACAATGAATTGTATTTTTTTTATTCTGAAAATTTTATTTTACATTGCCGAAATTCTCATTATGTACAATTGGCTGTAGGGCATATAACATTCCGATTAATGGTCTTCATTACAATTTGTGCATTTACGATATAAATATTGTTTTTCTTCTTTACTTAAATAAAACAACAATAAACAAACAAAAAATATTTTTCAATGTGAAATTGATGTTGTTTTCAGACCCTTACTGATCAAAGAGGAACAACTCTGAAAATATAGAATATGTTTATTTTCCTCCCTTTATTCACGGTTTTCCGTAGAATGAGATACATTTACAGCAAGACCTGATAAATCCGAGAATTGAATTATATAGACCTCATATACACAATGCAAGTATAGAATTGAAAAGAATTATTCACTAGTACTGAAATTATCTGCATTTATGTATATCCTATTGCAGCAAATCGTTTGACTTTCTGTCACTGTCAACAATATCGGTTCGCATTTCCTCGAATCAAAACAAAACGTAGCCTATAAGATTTTTTAAAAGATCAATGTGCGATTTGATATAAATTGAAATAGATGAAGAGTTTAATGTTTGATATTTTCAAGTTAATGTGGACGAATACGGAATTTCATTTTAACTTAACGACGTTCGATCCTGATATCTAAAGTCTTAAACTTTTTTTGCCAAGTATATTTTTAGCTTCTACATACATAGCTTAATTGAAATTCAAATCAAAAAATGGGGGTCAATATGCTTCTTTTAGCGCTACAGTACATTTAATTTGACCTTTCTGCACTGAAATTTGTGTCTTAATTAAAAATTACATCTTCGACGTTTTCCCTTTAATATTTTTATCCAATTAAAGCATGAAACAAAATGAACTCTAAGTCTGTTTAAAAAAAGACACTTAAAAATTGTGACTAAGAAAAAGTTTCAAATTGCTTCGCATAATCAATTATTTGACCTTTCTGCACTAATAAAATGTTATTTTTCCGGCATTGAAAATATAATAAGCAATAAAATTATTTTAAAGTCTTAAACTTTTTCTGATTTTAAGCAAATAGGTCAAAGTTATCTTGAATATTTAGAAAAGAACATCAAAAGTGGGGGTATATGATGTTCATTTTCAGATATTACAAAAAAGTGTGAATTTTACGTTAAAGTTGGCTCAATTTTTTCCAGGATTTTCAGAATATATTTACTATATTTGTCACACTTTGTTGATAGAATTCATAAGAAATAATTTAATAGATATTTCAGAACCAGCATAGCATATTTCACTGCAAAAAACAGCTTTGTGTACAACCAGCATGGAAAAATAGGCATCCAAAATTAACAGTACTGTTATAGTTCAAATGGAAAAAACTGATCATTTTCGTCTAAAAAAACCTTCCGCCACAAAATATAGTCCCTAGCTTAATTCTACTTGAATGGAATTTAATCGCGGTTTTTTCATTGAATATAGTTTAATTTGCACTGTAGAATTCAGTTTTATTGTTAGAACCTAAAAATGATGCTTAATTTTATGAATAAAGGACCTGCGCGAAATACGCTCAAAATATCAGGATCGAACGTCCTTAAGAAGCAACGACATTGAAAGAATGCGTACAATATTATGAGGGATGTACATCTATGCAAATGTCGATGTATCCCCACGGCCACATACTATCTCGTTTGAAATAATGACATAAGAAATTACAATTATTCCATTTATATTATAGGAGAGTTGAACATAAACCATTTTTTTTATAAATAAAATTAAAGAAATAAAATTAAAAATCAACATATTCAAGTTCAACATAACTTGAATTCGTATCCAGGTTTCATGTGATATGGAATGCATAGCGCATACATATATGGACTAAACACTAAAATCCTTCGGTAATTTTTTCCTGATACATATAAAAACAGTAGTCAATATTTATTCTGCATTAATGAATTTAAAAACAAATGCATACCTCCGGAATTCAAATGACGAAATACTAATATATTAGCACTGTAAACGACTTTTCGTCGAACGCTAATGGTCTGCGACTCAAAAATGGAAGGGGTGGGGGTGATAGGGGTATTCAACAAGAGGCCCATGGGCCTTGTAGGTCACCTGAGCATCAAGCAACAACTTTTCAACCATCCAATTTGATTCATTATTTAAACCAGAGGCCATGGCATACACAATTTTGAAAGAGGCACCATTGCTTATCGTAACTATACACTTAGCTTGCTTAGTTTGGTTATTTTATACCCCTAGGCATGCAGAGTAGAGAAAAACCCATTTCAACAAATCAGTAATATTCAGCAATAATCAGTAGTCCACTGACCCTGGGTTCACACATATTGCACAATTTTGGAAAAGGCACCCTTGTTGTTCATAACTGTTTGAAAGCATTAAATCATTTTCAGTATAAAATTTGAGCCCCCCACTTCTCTATGTTACCATTCACCCACATGACTCAGGGGTCTTTAAATTTACAATTCAGAATGAAGGACCCTTGGTCTTAATTCATACCTACTAGTATATTGACTTGTGTATTTGAAAAAAATTCAAATCTTCGTTTTGAAGGAATGAATTTATTTTAAACCTTTGTGTGCTTTGTACATGCAATTTAAATATACTACATACTTTATACTGTGATGCATGTATGTAATCCACGATATACTGCAAATTAATCTTTTCCTTTCTTTTTCCTGAAAACCTCATGCAATAAAACTGGACACATACAAAACAAATTATATAAGATTTATTGAGGTTTAAATATTAGCATTTCAGTATAATGAACTACAAGTAAACTATACAGATGTTTATAATTAAACAATAAAAGTTCTTGATCATAACAGCAGTTTGCAATAAAACATCTTAATCTAGAATCATATGATATATTTATGTGCATATAATATAGTATATATTGGTTACATATTAATCAACTTTTAATCAAGTGTACAACAATCACTTATATTATCATGTTATTAAAATTTACAACATCTGCATTCAATAGTTGTGTCCAAAAGCAGTGCCTTTTAACATTTCATAGAGTATTATGATTTAAATTATTTTCTTTAGTTTTGAAAGCTAAAAGTACTTGATTGATAAAAACGTTTTGCAAATGTCTGAAATTTTACCATAAAACAATATTCAAAGAAGTTTTCACTTTTATTTATTACCATATGAAAGAAGCAAGGTTTACCTCACTTTACAGGCAGGCCATGGACCCCTTCTTTCCACACTGCTTACCTTCAAAATGTGTTGCTTCATGTAGGCGATTTCAGACACTTACAACATTTAATAAAAAGATATTATGAAATCTGAACTGATAATTCTTTTTTTAAAATTTAAATCCATAATACTATAGTTAGGTTTAATGCATATAGGTCTCCTTTAATAGCATATTTTATACAAATACATTTTAGTATTATTGGACATCTGAACATGATGTAACAAATTAAACCACTGAGTTATTCTAACCTTTCACAAATTATATTATGAAAAGTGTACTGAACGGACAAATTCTAAATGGGAGATGACCAGAAGAAAAATATTTGAAATTATTAAGAACATTGTTTAACCGATCTTGCTCTGGCATTAGCATTTCAAAGCACTGCAAAAACAAAAGAAAACAAAAAAGTTGTACAATATAAAAAAATCCTATACCATTAAATTAAATACTACATATATAGTGTGTGATTTAGTAATTCAAAAAGAATTGTGCAATGGAACTCATATTTTTCATATTTCAAACTTCAAAGAAATGGCTTCCCTAATTCATTCATTCATTTTTAGAACAACTTTTTTAACCTTACATACCGAAAACGAAAAGAAAGATTAAAAGTTGTTCATATAGTGAGATACAAATACCATGCAGGTTTCAGGATCATGAAACAGATCCAATATTAGCATGGCGCTCTGACTCTGTCAAGTCCAAATTTAAGTTATTTATAAAATGAATACTTCAGTGTATACTTGAAAAATTACTCCTAATATGAAGTGATAACAAATGTACCTAAGAATAAATAACACAAACTTTTTTCTTCAAAAATTCAATTATCTCTCACTTTAGATTATGTGATATAAATTTGTTTACTTAAACAACAAATGTTTGGCCAAGCAAAACAATTTTGCAAAAAAAAAAAAAAAAAAAAAAAAAAAGGCAACATTACTGATCAGTTAGTTTTTAATTACATTTCCATTGAATAGAATATTGAAAGATTTTTAGTGTAACTCTTAATTCTATGTGGGAGATAAAAAAAATTGTTTGTGGTATGTATCCTTAAAGAAACATGGATGTTTCTCAGGGTGAATAACCGGTACACTGTACTAATATCACATTTATCACAATCAAGTTGAGAAACATTTCAGTTTTAGCAATAAATAATAAATAAAACTTAATATACTGAATAAATGATTTTTTAAATATGACTTTGAATAACAGAATGTAGATTGTAACACAATGAACTAGTCTTTCCAAATAAAAAAAAATGATTTCACATTTTAATAAGTAATAGAGCTCAGGAGTATTAAAGTCTTTTCAAAAACAAAATGTTCATTTAAAAGTTTAAGATGTCCACTGGAGCTAGTGCTTGTTTTCAGGGAGAAAACTATTCTGGATGTTTACAGTGTCTTTGTAGATCATACTGATAGTCACTTGTGATATTGGGTTACAAAGTAGGCAATGTTACTTTTATGAAGGTAGATACTGATAAATATCATAATAAATGTATAGTTCTTCATTATTGTATAATAGCTAATAAATACTTATGTATAGCACAAGAATGCTTTCTAATATATCTACTACTAGTATAGCAAGATTGAATATCAATTTAAACCCCCCCCCCCCCAAAAAAAAAAAAAATTGATAATTTAAATGCCCATGAGATGAAATGTTAAACTGTACATGTATTGGTGAAACAGATACATGCATGTAGGATATTTAAATACACAAAAATATATATAATATTGTAAAGAGTAAAAATGAACAAATTTACAATAAAGAAATAATATTTTATCAATTGTATATTTTATCCAGACTTAATGAATGGCCACATTACAGGAAACAATTAAGTTACAAAGAAACAATAATTATCAATCAATCAAATCTTTTGGACATAGTTAACATAACATAGTTATATCATTAACATTTTCAAATAACGTCATTCTTATACAAAATCATAGGTATACAACATTTAACTTATGGTATATTAATTTGATTATTTCAGAACTGTTAACATGCCAATTTGCAATCTGTTAGGTAATAAAACTACCTCTTATACAGTGACAGTTTTACAATGCTGTTGTGGATTTTAAATTGTGGATTAACACTATAATTATACATAAATTAAAATTAAATAAAAAAAGTAGACAGTACAAACTATCATTAATAAACTACATAATTTCATCTCATGGGCATTTTAATCTAAATATTTTTTTGTCCCAATAATGAAATTTAAAATACATTTATAACTATAAAAAAAATACTGAGAACTATTGGGACAAAAAAGTAGTTGATGAGTGGCAACCTTGATTTTGCCTAACCACTCTAGGCAGTATGTAGATATTTAGCTTCCATTGGAAACTAAATATTTACATACTGCCTGTTATTTGCTCGAGAGGGTTTTATAATACTACATAATGTAATTAAAATGCAGTTCTGTCATTAGAATAGCTTGCTTAATTAAGTCATATCTGCAGCACAATAAATCATATTATTTATTGGTCAGACCAATAAGCCTGCAGAACATCTGTTTGTAAATCAGTAAAGTTTGTAAATATTAGGTCTAATTCTTTGTGGTTACCTTGTTTATGATTTGCACACAACCAAATTTTTCTTTCATAAAGTTCAGGAAATGTGCATATTGACCAGTACTTAAATCCAAATTAAAGTCTCCCATTATCACAGTCTTTTCATCTTTGTCAACAAATGGGAGCAACCTGTTTTTCAAGGTATCATAAAAAAAGTTGAAGCGTACAAGAAGGCTGCTTGTATAAAACTACACACTGTATTGGAGTATTGGACGGCATAATCGAAAAGATGGAAAATTCAACAGAATTGGAGGTAAAAGAGCTGTACGAAACACACTGTAATTGATTTCTCACATATATGACAATACCATGATGTGGTCTGCTCTGGGAAGAACTTGCATCATTCCTGAACATTGAAAAACCCTCTAAAGTAAAGTCTGCATCAGAATCTAATTCACAAAGCCAAGATTCAGCTATACCAATAACATCTGCAACCAAAACACTTGGTTCTGATTTAATGTCAACGAAGTGTTTGTGTAGAGATCTGGCATTGTTGAACAAAAAATTTATGTCTTTACATACTGAGTATAGTGGTGTATATGAGAGTTGCAATCTATTTTCTCTTAACCTTTCCATCTCTTTATCAACAGTTTCATCTTTTGAAAGACTTTTTTCATTGAAATCCAGAATGAACAGACCATCAAGTGACCTTACTCTTGAAAGTGCAACATAATGTATATGAGGAATTTTGCGCTGCTTTGTCTGTGCTAAGCTGATTACTGCCTTTGAAAGAGTTGCTCCTTGTGCTTTGTGGATTGTTTTTCCAGCAGATGGTTGCAGTGGAAAATGAACTCTCTCATATGTCTTCCTGTTAATGTTAAACAAATGTTCTTTCAGCTTCGAATATGGGAGTCCATGCAGTATTAATATTTGTGCTAAACAAATGCCTGTATTGATGTCTTCGTGAAATACATATACTTGAGTCAGCAAACAGTACCCATACTATGGCAGGTCTTAATTGTGATTCTCTATATTCAATGTATTTCACAACACAGGAAGCACCATTTGTCAATCCATCTGTAAGATCAAGATTCACTGAGATGTCATATAGCATATCTACAGCAATAACCAAATTAGTTCTTAATTGTCCAGTAGATGCTGGGTTTTCAGGCAAGTTTTGAACTAGTTTCAATTTCACTGATGCAGAAAGTTTTGTCTGTGATAACACATCTGTGTCTGCTCTTACATTTACTTTACTTGTTGAAAGGTTTTCTATTAGATTGTTATTAAAACAATCAACAAACTTGTTCTCAATAAACAGATGAGGTGCCTCCTCAGGATAGTCTTGACAGTCTTGCCTGATGAAACGTTGAGAAATGAGTTCTTTGTCTTCGTCTGTCATCTTGTTTTCACGAAGTCTATTTAACATTTCTGCAAATCTGAGGTCATCCTTTTGTCTCATAATTTCAGTTAGTTCATGCATATAGAAATGTTCATGCCACAAATTGTTTACTAAACTCTGACCAGGATTAGAAAGGTCTTTGAAAATCCACTTGTCTACAACAGGTGGCAACTGATATAAATCACCTACAGCTATGATGCTAATACCACCAAAATCTTGTTTTCTCCCAGTAAGTTGTTGAAGTCTAACATTTATAAATGACAGCATATTATTTACAACCATTGAAATTTCATCTATTATCACAACTGACAAATTCCGGTACTTCGTTCTAAATGAGTTCAGTTCATCTGCACTCATGTGCTGCTGAGTTTGATACATTTTTCTGTGAAATGCTGATGCAATAGTAGTCCCTTTGATGTTGTATACAGCTTTGCCAGTGTGAGCGCAAAGTAGTATTCTAATATCATCAGGGTTTTCACCTTCTTTTGAGTACAGTATTCTGTGTAATGTTTGAAAAATGGCATCAACAACCACTGATTTTCCTGCTCCTGCTCCACCAGTTAGAAAAGCATATAATGGTTCATCTCTGATTTGAATCCAGTTAGTTACATGATTGTAAAATTCCCTTTGCTTAGTATTCAGGGATTGCAAAAATTTATAATACTGTTGATCAAGAATGCGGACGGCACTCATTTCTGTTTCAGTTACTTTTGAGGACAATCCAAGTTCTGGCCCAATATCAAAATCTCTGTGTTGAACTATATCAGGGTCAAAATGAACAAATTCCTTCGATGGTTCAGAACCTATCTCTGCATCTTCATGCTTCAGCATGCTCTGTATTTGGTGCTACTGTCTCCAGATCATCAAGATCTTCTTCAGCTTGAAGTCGAGCTTGTTCTAATTCATCCACAAAATGTTCATACTGCCTTTGCTTCATTTGTATTATACTTGCTGTTTGCGTGTAGTGCTGTTCATAAGTTTGATGACTACCAAGTAGGTCAGCATTCTCGTTTCTCCAAGGCAGAAAGAGAAGAATTCTTTCTCTGTAATACTGTTCAGAATTTGTTTTTTGGCTGTAGCCTACATATCTAATAACTCGTTTGTTTTTTCGTCTTCTGATCTTAATCCCATTTTTCAAATGAACTAACACATCCTGATCAGTAAAAGTTTCTTGAGAATTGTCTTCTGGGTTATCATCATTCACTTCCTCTTGTATATCTTTTCTGATTTCTTTTGGGAAAGTCACTTCCAATTCAGAAACAACATAAGCTAAACACCAATTTTCTAGCTGTTTTGGTCTTCTTGCATATCTTTGTATCATACTATCGGCCTTAATGTCAGTTGAATCTTTTGGTAACTCATTCAATTCATCTTGATGTTTGAGTAAGAAAACTCGGTCTTCAGGTGGTGATGTATTGATAAAAACAACCTCTCTACTAGCTTGTGTAAGTGGCATCTGAAGGATTAAGTAACTTGCCTCTTGTGCACTGACCTCAACAAAGTTCAAGAACTTGTTTCCAATGTGTCGAACTTGGCGCTTAAGATCCATATTTCCCTCTGCAGCTTCTTGAGATGCCTTATCAAGCATTGCACTGATTCCTCTCTGAGATTTGCTGATATAAGCAACAATGTATGTGGCACATGCATAAGGATCAAGTACAAACTGAATATCTAAGTTAGCATTCCAGGCCTTCAACACTGATGAGTTATAGTAATTCACTCTCATCTCAGATGGACTTCTCTTCAGAAACACTTTGGGACCTTTCAAGGAAGCTCGAATACACTTTATATACTCATCCTCACACATTTCTACAACAGTCTCTAGGAAGGACTCATAGTCTAAACTGCAACCATCTTTGTAATCATTCATTTTCTTTTGAATATTAGAATATATCTTTCTATAATGTTCAATATCAACATCCAAAGGTTCAAGAAGCATAGTTTTGGGCAAAGGTGGCAAAGGAAATCCAAATCTGCATACAGACCTACCACCTTTTTTGCAAGTTTTTGAGTGCTTATGTACTTGAAGATCTACAAGCTGTTTCATTTGAGAATTATTTTCCTGCAAACCACATGTGACATACTTATCTACATAAAGTTCAATTTCCTCATTGCTATTTTCTTTGTGCTTTGGAGCATCACTTGTCCATACAAGCATATGAATATGTGGCGAACCTCGGTTTTGGAATTCTACCCTTCGAAACACATCAGTGACAACACCTAGAGGATTATGAGGACTTTTAAGAACAGTATTGATGAAAAGTTGAACTCTGTTGTCAAAGAATCTAGCACATGTCACTGGATCTTGTTTGACTAGTTTTGATTTTTCACTCCAATTCAAATCCTCTAATTCTTCTTGTGACAGGGTTTTTCCATCTAGTATTGCCAATGTTTTAAGCAGATCTTGCCATCTGGTATCAGCTGATGAGAGAGAAATAAACCAGGTTGGGAGACCCAACTGCCTTATCATGGCAAATACATCCTTCTTTTTAGATGAAAGATATGCAGGAGAATTTCTAAGGGTTCTGAATATATAATACCCTTCATTTAATTTCACAATTTTTTCCGCAGAGGCTGGATTTAAAACTTGTTCTGCAGTGATTTTCTTACCTTCTGATTTACATCTTCTCAATGCCAAGTTAACTTTGTCACTAACTTGCTTAATTTGAATTTTCTTCAATTTAAAAAAGATGTTAGGTACAGATTGTGCTGCTCGTCTATCAACACTACGCAACTCCCATTTTGCAATATCACTGTAGTGTACTGAAACTTCTCTTTCCTCACTTTCAACTCTGCGTTGACCACAAAATATTGTTGGAAAACAGAGATATTCTGCATCTTTGTCTGTAAATAAACTTATTGGTTTTTGGTTTTCCCCAGGGGCAAACACATAAAGTTTATTTGTATCAATGTCTGCTTCATCAACAAGTGTATCAGAATTGCCTTGAATACAATCATCTGAAGAAACTTCACAAAAACCATCATTATTTCCTTCAGATTCGCGATCATCACTATCATTTGATCTACCTATCAGTTCTTGCACTGTTTCCTCATTACTTTTTTCTATTTCATCCTTCCAAGAATGGTCTATCACTACACCAGAATTTTTATACAATTCACTATTTTTCATCAGCCACTGTAAAGCATTTATAACCACATTTGGACGAACATTTTCTGTGAAGCAGGCTGATTTGTGAGATAATCTTTTCTTTAATTTGACAGCTATAGTCACATGCTCATCTATTTGTCTGGGAAGGGCATTTACTGTAGGCTGAATATCAACCGGTACATTAACAACATTTCCTTTGACTGACATCTGACCTCCTCTTGGTAATTCTCTAATTTGCATAAATGGTATGCGTTGAGATATCAACCTCTCTTCCAATGGGTGTAAATTCAAAGCATCTGGTTTGTCAGGCCATTTCATTCCATTTTTAACTGAAAGTTTTGGAATTTTCTCATCCTTCCGAGCTGAACAGCAGGTTAAACAAAGCCATTCTATGCCATCCACAGATTTTAAACCAGTACAAATACTTTTACTGCTACTACTAAGGTTAGTTGTATTGAGCTTGACCACACTTTTCAAAAACCAAATCTGATGACAACATGTACACACATAAACTGGACCAATTTTCACTTGTTCGTGAAATTTCTGTAAGCAATCTTCCAAAGAATTACCATGAAACCTTTTCTTCTTTAATTTGTTTTCATGGTCTGTGAATTCTGAGTCAAGTCTCCTTTTAGCTTTAGAAACTCTATCACTCTCTTTTTCCTTTTCACTGTAATTTTTTCTACTTTGCTGTTTACATAGCCTTTCCTTCTCAAGCTGCTCTACATTGTCTCTTTTCTTTCTCTTTGCTTCTCTTTCTTTTAAACAAAACTTTGTATTTAGTCTTGCCTTGTTCATACATTTAGAGGTACTTTCTCTATCCTTGACCTTTGCCTCAGGATTTTCTCTGACCTTCTGCTTGGAAGCAAGTTCTTTCTCTTTAAATTCTTTACATTTTCTTGCCTTGTTCATACATTTTGAGGTACTTTCTCTGTCCTTGACCTTTGTCTCGGGATTTTTTCTGACCCTTCTTTTACATTCAAGCTCTTTTTCTTTAAACTCTCTGTTTTGCCTTGCTTTGTTTTTACTTTTCAAAGTGCTATCTCTATCCTTCTGCTTTGTCTCAGGATTTTCTCTTACCCTTCTTTTACAATCAAGCTCTTTTTCTTTAAACTCTCTGTTTTTCCTTGCTTTGTTTTTACTTTTCAAAGTACTGTCTCTATCCTTCTGCTTTGTCTCAGGATTTTCTCTGTCCCTTTGTTTGGAAGCAAGTTCTCTCTCTTTAAATTCTTTACTTTGCCTTGCCTTGGTCATACTTCTTAAAGTACTTTCTTTGTCTCTCTGTTTTATCTGCGAGTTTTCCCTCCTTTTCCTCATATAATTTCTCATATAATCATTTCGAATTCTTTGTGATGATTCAGAAATGATACATTTTCTAGACATGTTCTCTTGGAAGTTGAAGTATTTGTGAATTAAGGAAAGTCTCTCAGTTCCTGAAGTGGGTACACTTGTTTTTTGTGTTACAAACACTGGTTGAATCTCAAACTGGCTTATCATGGAAATATTACAAATTTGATAAAATGCAAACATGTAATCCACAAGTTGATCAATATTACTGAAAGTGATTTTAATAGCCCTACCATCAGCACATGAAAGACCGTCCTCTCCATGAGAATGTGAATCAAACAATACAGGACAGTTAATGTCATTCACATATATTGCTGAGCAAATTCCTCCAACTATAATTAATCCTTGATTATACCTTCTAAAGAGCAGCTCAATTCCTTCCTTCAAATTATTACTTTGACATGACTGATCCCAATCTATATGTGTCACAGTTCCATAAATCTGTTCAAAATAGCTTATTTCATACTGGCTGCCACGCACATAGACAGACTTGGGAAGTTCTTGAAATTGGAACATTTTTGAAACAAATTGAACAGTTGATTGTAATTCTGCAATTCTAACTCTAAATAACTCATCCCCACAAAAGAGCACCTGATCAAGTTCTGGTGACGTGGATGCATTTTGCAAAATGATGGACATCAAAGCATTGCATGTGCACTGAACTCCTCGAGAAAAAGATTGAAATAAATTATTTGCTTGATTAATTGTTCAAAATAATCTAGTGCCCGAAGGCAAACTGGCAATGTTACTGGCACCCAAAGGCATATTTGTACTGTTTCTGGTGCCCGGAGGCGAATTTGCATTGTTTCTGGTGTCCGAAGGCGAATTTGCACTGTTTCTGGCGCCCGAAGGCAAATCAAGTACTCTTTTTAAGGAGGCAGTATCCCCTCAGTCTTTAGCACTATTTTTTACGTGGCTAGCTTCCACGAGTCTAAAAGGTCCGTCATCTGTTACGTCAATTGTTGGGTCTTTCGTACTATTTTTTACGTGGCTAGTATCCACGAGTCTATTGTCATTGTTGGCACGATTCTGGTTCCCCATCTTCGTCGAAGCCATGCGCCAGTTCCTTTTACGTGGCATCACAAGATTTCTGCAAAACAAATACAAATTTTATCTATTCAGTTAGTATTCCTTAAACTAACATTTACTTATTACTTTATCCATTTTTCTGTAATAAATCTCCCTAAAATAACTTATATAACCCTGGGCCTAAGGTGGAGCCTTTGAGTTGAAGATTGAATATAAAACAAAAGTATGCAAGTTAATGCTCACTATTAATACCCCAGATCTGATGTGAATGTACACTATCAGTATCACGTTAATATACACAAGTTCAATTACCAGCATATGAACTTATAAACAGGAATTTGACATTGGATTTGAACAAAAATAAATCTCACAATATGGTATGCCTCAGAAAAGAAGGTGCTAAAATTTCAAGCATATGTGAAGAGCAGTTGCTGAGAAAACCATGACCAAATGTTTGTTATAACTGACAGCCAAACAGACAGACAGATGGACAGACACACAATGGTAAAACAATATAGAAATAGTTCTTGTTTTCTCAAGAGCAGTATAACCAGTCAAATAAATATGAAGCCATTTCCATACTTTCTATACAAGTATTCTTCAACTTCGTATCATCTCTACTGGTAAGTTGTGGCCAAATAGGAAAACAAGTTTTAAATTGGAATTCAGAGTAAAGAAACTATAAAATACTTCTTTGAAAGAATAAAGGGTACCATCAGGTCAAATAGTCATACATTCTTATTTAATAAATGATTCATTTTTTTTTCAAAATAAAGTCTTTATTGCTATGGTGGCAAAATTTTCTTCAAGAAATAAAAATGCAATGATACGTGAAGAAGAAGTAATCAAGCTAAAAAAGTCCAAAAACATTTAAACAGTACAAATTGGGAGCACAGCAAACCAAGACCTCTAATAACATTCAAAGTCGGGTTAAGTGCCATGTAAGAGTGAGCATCATATGTCGACCAGTCACATCAGCCATGTTCTTCTTGTCATGATCATCAAGCAAACAGAAAAATCTGTACAAAATTTAATGTGTAAATAATGACGTAACTATCTTCTGGTAAACAGCAGTTTAAATTTGAACTGTCCAAACGGGACAAAATACCCTCCGCTGGGTTTTTAAAAGGTGCTAAATCATGAATATTTTATGGATCGAAGAGAAGAGAGAAATGCTTAAACATTTTTTATTGCAAATGTTATTGCTCAATATATTTTTTATGAATGAAACGAAGGCTCAGCCTAATAAAAAAAAAATAGACTAAATATACGGACCAAACATGAATTATGAACTTTTTTCTGTCATTGACCTTGAACTTGCATAAATGACCTTGAATCAAAGTCATGACACAACCTCAGGTCATAAGCAATGTTTGTGCGAAGTAGTAGATTCAAGTTTCTCCATAATTAAGATATGTACCAAACATGACTTATACAATTTTTCTTTCAGTGACCTTGAACTTGCACAGATGACCTTGGTTCAAGATCATGACACTCCCTTACCTCATGAGGAATCTTTGTGTTAAATAGGAACTTACCAAGTTTATCCATAAAAAAGATATGAACCAGACACAAATTATTAAATTTCTCTTCCAGTGACCTTGAACTTCCCTAATGACCTTGGGTCAAGGTCATGACACACCCTTAGGTTATAAGCAATCTTTGTGTGAAATTAGAACCTACCAAGTTGATCCATAAGAAAGACATTGACTGGAAACAAATTATGATTTTTTTCTTTCAGTGACCTTGAACTTGCAGAGATGACCTTGGGTCAAGATCATGAGACTCCCTTACCTCATGAGGAATCTTTGTGTGAAATAGGAACTTACCAAGTTATCCATAAAAAAGATATGGACCAGACACAAATTATTATATTTTTCTTCCAGTGACCTTGAACTTCCCCAAATGACCTTGGGTCTAGGTCATGACACACCCTTCGGTTATAAGCAATCTTTGTGTGAAATTAGAACCTACCAAGTTTATCCATAAGAAAGACATTGACTGGAAACAAATTATGATTTTTTTCTACCAGTGACCTTGAACTTCCTCAAATGACCTTGGGTCAAGGTCATGACACACCCTTAGGTCATGGGCAATCTTTGTTTGGAGTAGTAGATTCTATGTTCCTCCGTAAGAAAGATACGGACCTGACCTGTTTGCACAGACAGACGGATAGCTAGACGGACAAGGTGATTCCTATATACCCTCCCAAACTTCATTTGCAGGGGGGGGGGGTATAATAATAAAAGGTTATGTATACACCACCACACTCTCGCAACAGTTGGGATGCTGTGAGATCAAAAAACTTCGCTGATAATTATTTAATATCCTTGTTAGTATCCTAATTAAAGTTATTAAGTATTGGCCAGTCGAATACATGCATGCCGTTCATGTTTTTCTGAAAGGTTTTGACAAGGACCCAATTAATTCAGTTTATTATCCGTTTGAAGAAGTTTACCTGTCATTGGATTCATTTATATATGAAATGAATTCAGAATATCCTTGATCTTATTTGATCATTTTTAACCATTCATTAATAAATAAATATATATATAATAGACTGGTTTTCTTATCGTCCGACTTTGTTATGGTCCGAGTTTGTTATACGAGTAATCCGATGTTGTAGTCCAACTTTTCTGTCAATGTGCCAGGTTTATAAATGATTTGATAAATTCAAGTATACAAAACTAAATGAATTATAACATTATTTTCCAGTCAGTTAAGTTTCCCATGTGGCGCAGTGATTAGAGCGTCTGCTCTACAGTTGCAAAGTAAGGAGTCAATCCTTACTTCGCGGGTTCAAATCCCACTGTGGGACGTAAAGACCGGTCTTTAGGATGAGACCGTATAAACCGAGGCCCCGTGTCGCAGTAGGTGCTGGCACGAAAAAGACCCCTCACTGCTCCAAGACCCTGAGTGCCGAGCATAGGACATAACGATTACTATATACCCTCCCACTTTTCAAGCGAGGGTTATAACAAAATTTATAATTCTAACTATGGCCTAACTTTTCAGTGTCAAATAATTATTAAAACTTGCATTGTTTAATTTGTGGTCTATTTTTAAAACAGGAAGTCTTATTTACCTCCTATTATAAATAAGAGTGTCTTATTGTATCACGGTATGGGAAAACATGGAAACTTGTAGATGATGTGGACCTAAATTTTCTATTTTTTAATTTACGATATATTTCTACATGAAAATAAACAATTGCACAAAGTAAAGATTTTTAAAAGATGAACTTTATTATAACTTTCACTTTATACATTTCAAGGTCTAAATATAGTGGCACTCCATCGAAATGTGTAAAATTATGGTATGTTCAGAAAACATACAAACCATCCATCAAAAAAAGAATATAGGCTACACATGTATGTAACCAAATTTTTGCAATATACTGCGATACAATGAAACCTGCATTATAATGAAAGGAGTACATGGTATATATGTTTAACTTTAAAATTCAAATTATCTATTTTTGGATTGAGATAAAAAATAGTTGAATATTCATAATAAATCTAATAAATGCTGATGAATGTGTTTTATGTTTATTGCAAACAATAAAAATATTCCATAGGTAAAAAAAAATTGTACTTTTTTCATTTCATCACTTAAATAATGAAGTCTAAACGAATTATTTTAAAACGTTAAGAGTTTACCAATCGGAATGTTTATATTCTTTAGTTATATATATTCTTTTTTAGTCTATATTCTTTTTTAGTCTATGATTCTTTCATTATAATTTATACCATTGGAAAATCGACACATCCTTTCAATAATCGTAAACCATTATCATGGAGATAATTCGAACTGATTTAATCACGTTTCCAAGTTCAGGGCAAAAGTTGTTCATATATATAGGCCTAATAAAAAAAACAAAGCACATTTAAAACATAATGTATTTAATTTAATACAACGTATGAATTGCAGACAAACAACGTTTAACCAGCATTTTCTTCGGAACTCCTTCATAAGTCATCAGAAGCCGATTTCGGCATCGAACAAAGCAACGCTAAAATGAATCTTTTATACCATGAAGAATACGATGTACTCATAAAATCACGATAAATTTCATACTCTACATCCTTTAAAATCGCAACACTCTTACCCACCGTTCGTAATACAAAGTCTACGACCTCAAAAAGATGAAAATTGTTTTCAAAACAATCCAGGCTATCAAGGCGATCAACTTCCGAGAAACGCTCGTTATGCGCATGCGTGCGTGTTCTGCAGAAAACATAGTTCCGATATTAATATATTTAAATAGAATATAAACAAAACTAAATTATATCAGAATCAACGTTCTACTGTCTCAAAACCTAATGTTATTCATGCGGACAATCTTAATTAAACCAATTAAAGTAAACAAAAGGAACTATCATAAACTTCAGCGAATAATTCAGCAGTATTCAGACAGGGATTCTAAAGTCATTGTACATAATTTATATCCTAATGATGATGTCCAGGAGAAGAACATTGATGATCATCCAAGCAACCTTGAAAATTCTGAAATGGGAAACACCTTGCCATATTCAGATGGAAAGCAAAATGTAGAGGAGTAGGAATGATACAAATGGACATTTGTCAAATCCAACCCAGGTGGAAAAGAAAACAAAACTGGGAAGAATTATAAAGACACCAACAAGGTTTAGAAAAGAAACACTTCTTAATTTACTCTCCATGGATATACATAAATGTTTCGACTGCGATATAACTTATAAATATAAAAGGGATTTACTACGACACCAAAGAGAACATCATACTTCAAAGAAGAATTATTTTTACATGTGACATTTGTGAACAAAGTTTTTCTAGACTATTCAATTTAAAAAGACATTATAGTTTTCAACATACTTTGTATGAAGTTTTAGAAGATTTTAAAGAAGATGGCAATTTAGAACTGAGTAAAACAAAGAATTATTACATAGTGAAAAGTGACCTGTATGAAGACATTTCTTCAGCTGAAGACATTACATTCACTTCTGATGAAAATGACAAGATTGAAAAAGAAGACTCTAATTCTCATGCAAATGATGTTTTTTAAGATCTTTTATCTACAAAAAATAAAGCATCGCCTGCGCAACCGTGCACAGAAGAGTCTAATCAAGGTGACAAAAACCAAAATAGTGGTCGAGAACTATGAACAAAATCAATAATATTTAATACGTAAGTAGAACTACTGAATTTTGCATCGATGCATGGCTATTCATCTCCATTTTCACACCGAACCCAACCGACAGCTATATTTTGCGGAAAGAGAAAATAAAAACTCTACAAACATTCTTAAAGCAAAATAAGGTATCTTGAATCTTTCCACATTTGTGAACCGATATCCTCAGTAAAATCAAGTTGAGATTTAAATTTGAAAAAAAAAGATAAATGTGTATCCATGTTCAACATTTTAAAGCACTTTGATAAAATTATTACATTTTTCTGGTTCAAATAACATTTGTCCAATGTATGCATAATAAATAATGTCCGATCTCTATTGAATTCTGAGACACTGTCTTGAACTATTTTTAAAAACAAGTTAGTCGGTGTACCTTTTTTTCACAAAGAATAAATACTTCTTTTATACAAGCTTTTAAGACTAGTATAAGTTGTTTATTCAAAAGTTACTTTGATCATCTGTTTAAATAATTTTTTCTTCTAATCTATAGCTGTTCTCTCGAGAGAGTCCAAGAAAATTCCGAAAAGTTCTGAAAGTTTCACAGGTATACAGTATCAATTATTACGATTGGATGATTCCTTCTCCACTAAATCTTGTCTTTCTGTCCTATCGATGTTGCTGCTGGCCTGGACGTAAAGGGGGATGTAGGGACAAATGCAGAGGTAACTCGATGGTCATTTATCACCCATTCTCCAGATTCTATCCGTTAATCTAGTTATGACATTACAGCACGTGGCTGGCGTGAACGGTCGACACAGGGAATGTTTACACATCCATGGTACAGGATTCCACTTCTGGTTTTTTTATAGAACTGTTTAATCTGCCTCTGATTCTCTACTGTTTACTTAAATTTTAAGCTTGAATATCGTTTTTTTTGTCTCATTATCCCATTTAAAATACTTCGGATGGGGATGCGTAGAATTTTGTTTTATGATATTCTTTTGTGTATTTCTCAGAATATTTCAACAAAAAAGAGGTGCGGAAAGAACTTGAAATGGACCAAAAGCAGAAAATGCACAGAATACATCTTCAATGAAATACAGCTTTTAAAATATTTCACAGAAAGTAACAGGAAGTCCAAACTACATAATATGGAAATCAAATAAGGATGTTTTGGAATATTGAAAATGCAGACATGTATGAAAATGTTCTAAAAAGGGTGTAAACTGTATTCTTCTCGCTGAATATTATAAATGTATATACATACATGTGTTTTGCAAGATAACATGCATGCTATATATGGTTGTGTTGATAATTTATCGCAGAAGACAATGATAATAAACAGGTTGCCAATGCATTTCCTCTGAAAGTGTAGGTGAGTGCGTTTCTGAAGGGGCGGAGATAGATACAATGTATAATTATTCATGTTATATTACTTTGGGTTAAAAGTTTATTTCCAAAACAGGTGACTGTGGTTACATCGTCAGTGTAAAAATATATTTCAGAAATGTGGCAGTTAAAATATTGTGTGGGGGACAAATTTTAATGCAATTGTGTCAGTGATGCTTTTTGGATAACATTTCGATTTTTTAAATCTTTAGCTGGGAGTTCAAATCTATAGAGATAAAATAAGTCATTTGTACACGGTAGAACAGAGTTACTCAGAAAATCAACAATTTATAAAAAATACATTTTATAATTTTAAATACATTATATAATTTTTTTAACATTCACTGTAATAATTCCCTTTAATTGGAGAATTCATAAAAATATAAGTGTATCCTTGATCTTTTGAAAATTAAATCGGATGCTTTCATTCAATACTTAGTATATGTGTTCTTGATAGTTGACATGCAAAGTTAGCGGGAGATAAGTATTTTATCATCGAAATAGAACATAAACAGATTAACCGATATTTTAAGAATTATTTCTCTAAACCCAAATTTTGAGGGCCATATTAAATGTAGGTGTTTGAATTACACAATTTGTCCTCAAACCACGAATAAATTTTGCATTGATGAATACTTTCTTGTTGAATAAATTCAGAAAACCCAATATAGATTTTACAGATACAAGCTCAAAATGATTATCAATCCTTGGCACCTGCACAATCGTACTTTATTTTTGCTTTGTTAATTTTAGGGGTTTTGCATTTTTTTTTTCATTTTAGAGCATAAACAAATTAAACGATATTTAAATGATTTTTTGACAACTTTCGAGGCCCTTATTATTAAAGGTATTTAAATACCATAATTATCTTTACGACAAGAATAAGAATAAGAATGCTTCTCCAAAAAAAACTTCCTTGTTGTGAAACTTAAAGAAAATATATGAATAAGATCAAGTAGCATATTAGGACATTTGCATAGTGTGTTTTTCTTTTGCTTTATTTACTTTTCGTAATTCAGCCTTTCCCTTGCATTAATAAGATCTGCTATAGAAATAATTTTGTTTTGGAGAAAAAAAATCAAAAGAAGATAACCTTGGTGTTTCTACCAGTTAAAATTTCAAATCAAAAGAATTCAATAAAATGTTATTAATTTTCTTTCTGAAAATAAAATTTGTCCTATATCTGTCAACCCAGGTGGTATACACATATGACAAAATCAGTTTATCTATCCACCAATCTTATCTTACATTAATTCATTTCGTAAAGCATAACAATAAGACTTTTTTCCCTCTTGCTCTATAAATGTAACATCCGGGTTGCTTGTAGAGGAGTAAACACAGGCCTCTAAAACATCACAGGTGGGATCAGGTACCGCGGAGGTGTGAGTATCCCTCTAAACCATAACAATGGTAGGAGATGGGATCAGGTACCATGAAGGTGTGAGTATCCCTCTAAAACAGCACAAAGATCGGAGATGGGATCAGGTACAGTGATATCTATATTGGGCCATGACTTGTTAAAAAGGAATAATAACCATGCCCCAAAATCCATTGACCCAATATAGAAATCTACTTTCTTTTAAACTCACATAGTTTTTCGCTTTTCGCACAAATTAAGGTCACATTGTTATGATGCAAAATTGTGTAAGGTGAGGACAAAATATATTTGATACGTTATTTAAAACTTAATTTTGATCATATTCCATTACTTTAAATATAATTTACATATAATAGTTGTTAGAATTTTTATGTGCTTTTTGGTTTCCTTTTTGAAGATTTAATTTTCTCTATATATATATATATATATATATATATATATATATATATATATATATATATATATATATATATATATATATATATATATATATATATATATATAAAAAGCACTAAAAAACCAACAACACTGTATATCCTAAATGTCGGATCTACCAAGTAGATACAAGGTCACGGATGGAAATTTATATAAAGCACTAAAAATGACCAACGACACGAACAATAAAAATTGTCAAATTTTCGGGACGCCCTGTCCCTTCCTCAGGACAAAGAAAAAAGTTAAAAAGTCATAAGAACAAAGGAAAAAGAGAAACAAAAACAACTAGCACTACTACTAAACTACTAAACACTAGATATTTACATACTTAATTACATGATGAATTGGAAATTTTTAAAAACACTAATAAAGAAAGAAATCCGGACCGCTATGAAATGCGTCCGGTCTATCGGGTATACTCGGGCGAAGTGCCTTATATATATATATATATATATATATATATATATATATATATATATATATATATATATATATATATATATATATATATATATATATCCCCTTCCACTTTTAAAAGGGATTTTACATCCCTGTATCATATTAATTAGCTTAACGTTATATAAACGTACGTTCCCTTTTAACCATCTCTACTTACATCCCTCCACTATTTTGAAAAAAATCCTAGATCCGCGCCTGTATGGAAAGTAAAACTCGTCAGACATATAGTACTGTACATTCATTAAAATAATTTTGATTATTACGTCAAAACATTTATAAAGAACAACAATGAAATGTATGGAGATAACGAACAGTCAAAAGTCCTTATCCCCCAAAATGCATTCTGTGATTTTAATATGAATGTAGAAAGTGTTTTAACCTCCACCTTCCCCACGTACTGATTTTTCAACCTTCCTCAACGGATGTTTTAAAGAAGAGTCTATTATTATGCGTAGATGTGTAAGAGATCTTCTTTTAAGTAACTGTCTACTTTTTTTGTCCAGCCATCCTATATGAGTGAATATTATATCAAGATATCGTTTTTTGTCCAAAATGAATAACTAATAAGCATTTTTATAATTTGTTTTCACCAATTTTGTTCTGTCTTTATTGGACAGTTATTTTCCTGACTTTAAAAAAGAACTTGTTTGTTTTGCATTCATGTACTTTTCCTTTCAGGTCGAAAGTGAAGGAAGGATGTGGTTTTATTGTCATATATTGTTGGAAATTTGTAAATTTGTTAAAACCTCGGGGAGGAGGTCGTATCAAAATATGTTTACAAATATTCGCAACATTTGAAGCAAAGGTACAGATTATTCCATTCTTTATACCAATTTAGGGAATGGTTTGTGGCAACGCACTTTGAAAAAATTACGCATTTTGAAAATGTTTTTAAAGTGCGTTAAAATTGGGGAAAAATCAACACACTTTGAAAAAAAATTCAAAGTGCGTTAGATTTGGGACACACTCAACGCACATTGAAAAAAAAATTCACAGTGCGTTAAGAGTTACATAAATATTTTCACCATGGGGACATTTAACGCGCCTTAAAAAATGTATATAAAAAAAAAAAAAAAAAAAAATTGACTTAGATTTTTGTAATTGAGAGAATCAATTTGTAATAATTGCTGGTGAAATGTGATGGCAAACGCTAAAAAAAATATTAATTCGTTTGTCAGGGGAAATTCTCTTTTCTGGATATAGTGTTTGATTTACTTTTTGTTAATTTTTTTTCCCTTTAAATCGATCTAATGTTAGGATGCCAACAATTTAGATATAATAATTGTTTTGTTTTCATTTTCTGAAGGATTGCATAATTAATTGTATTTTGTTTAACGATCCCTTTTTAAAATTAAATCTATTTAGATCTTAAATATAACCCTAGACTTTAGGTTTTACTTTTCAAAATTATATAATCTATAAGTAAATAGTATACGTCTGGACTATAAATTTGAAATTTTCAAGGAAGAGGCTTCTCAAAATTCCTTATGTGCTCTTTAATCCAAGAAGTGTCAGTATTCATATCTAATCAGAGGCAGATTTGATAATATCCTTTGAATCTGGACTTAAACAAACATTTTAGTTCTCTGAAATGGGGTTCCAGTTTCATTCTAAAAGTATCAGATAGATGAATTAAAAAAGCACTTGCGCTCAAAATTGTGAGTTTGATGGTAGCTACTTTTGCAGTGAATTTCTTTTAATTGTAATCCACACAATGAATGACATAGAAATACAAAGCAAATATGTTTTTATATGGATAATTTACATTAAAAGACATTAATGGTAATTAAACAATCGAGCTCATGATGACTTTAACTTTAGAATCGTCAACTTCCCATATTTGTTCGTCCGAAAAAATGTATTTTTTAAAAGGATTGTCTGACTTTTCAAGGAGATCAACACTTACAATTCATCTCATTTATTTCAAGTAATCAGATTTAATGTTAATCATTCATTTGATAATATGATAAGATTATTATTAAAATGACATGAAGTCATTAAAGAAATATGATAATAACAATAATAACAAAAGCAACTTAACAAAGAAATAATATCTTCAAATTCCACTATAGATTTGTCAATAAATGATATGACATGGTCAGTGAGGTTTTTTCATCCGACTACTCCTTTACAATCTCTTACTATAAAATAAGATATAACAAAGTCAATCTCAGCACATCATTAACACATCATGTAGCTTATTCAACGGCGTTTTATCATCATGAGGGTCTCCTTTATTTGTTTATTATCAGTCACTGTAGGCCACCATGGGAGCAACCAGTCTTCCGGGGACCATGGACCGTTAAGGAAGGCGTGGTGACAGAAGTTAAACCACCAGCCTCCTCCGTACCAAGCAGCACAGTTACCAGCACGACCATCTCTATCATTCCCGTCATTATCCCTGTCTGGGGTAGAGAAATTCATTCCAGACAGGTCTCTTTTTTCTCCTTCTCTACCAGTGTCTGGCGTGTCTAGCATACTATCACCTACAGAAATCAAATATGCAAAATATGATAGTGCCTTCTATATCAAAGCAGATCATTCATTTTTTACAATATTTAAATTTATGAAAGATAATACTATATTTAATATAAATTTATATTTTCACCAATATCATTGCCAGTAATAAAAATGATATCAATAAATTGATATTTACAACTACGAGTAAGAAACAGCTATTTTAATGATAGGATATCATTGTATTATTCCCATTTTAGAATATTTCATTTTTTAAAAAACTTTATTATTATTATACTAGAATTACCCATTAAAATAAAAGGACATTGGATAGAGATCATATGTATAAATACAAAAATCGTAAATAGCTAAATTTTTCCTCTACGCAAAAAAGTGGTTTAAAAAGTATAAATTAAACTAGATACTATTTCGTTGCCAGCAACTAGAGGTCTTCCGTCAGATTCTAAGGGGAAAACACACCATGAAATCGAGCTGAAACAATGAAAAAAAAATTGGACACCAGAGGAGGGATTGAAATCGGGTTGCCAGCGTGAAAATTCTCAAGTGTGCTAATCATTACGCTGCTAAGAGCATTGCTCTGAATCATCTTGTATCTTGCATATACTTCTGCAACAATACATCTGTCTTTTAATTCTGAAGGACGGGTCATTATTTATAATTTCGCGCCAAACGCAATAATTCCTTGCGCCTTTTCCTTGGAAGGTTCTATTTTAAAGATGTGATAGCTTCAATGAAATTTAAAAAGAATGTCTTATATCCTAATTTCAGAGGTTTACTTAATTAACACTTTGTACACAGTCTATATCGTAACACTATAGTAGTGAAACAACTATAAATTTTAAAACTTTGTTTAATTTTCTGTGTATCCCTAAAGTGAACTACTAGTATCCCAATTAATTACATTTATTATTATTTATTATTACATTTATTTTCATGAAAAGATTGGAATGTTTCTCCGAAAAGCATGCGTCACTCTACGACGGTCAAGCAATCAGATACCATTTATATTCAATAGTTTTTTTTATATATATTTGTATTTTCTATTAGTTTAATATGACACAAGTGTGCATAGGAAAAACAGTGGTCACGTTTATACTTACTGTATAAATTAAATACTGTAGTATTGTTTCTTGAAAAACTATATTTTTATAACAATGATTAAAGATATGCTTTCCATGGTGCAAAACAAAACATAGTAGGTATCGTATTTCAATAGCAGATTTAGTCTTTTCTTTTTTTACTTTGAAAAAAAAGCCGAAATCAATTATAGAAGACGTTTGAGAAGACTTGGGATTAATACTTTAGTTTGACACATAATAGCAACATAATTACGACGTGACAATCCAAGTCTGGTGACAATACTTATCAGTATCTTTCATCCATGAAAGTTTTACATTGATATCTCTTATCGTTCCTGAGATTAACCGCGGACAAAATGTCATCTTTAATTCAGAAAATTTCCCGTAACTTGGCACCAGAAGCGAATTTCCCAATAATCTCTTGGATGAAATAACTTCAGATAACAACATATTGTTCCTGTAAATTTCATGAAAACCCACTCTGTAGTCTTTGAGAAATCTCGTGCAGTAAATTAGATGTACAGAAAAATAATAGTAACAGTAGAATCACTATAAGGTCTTCCGTGAAGACAGAAGACCTTAATAATCTTAGAAAGCTGGAAAGAAATGAAAATTTAATCACAGGGTTACTCACAAAATAAATCTAATACATCTACCTAAGATTTCAATAGCTGACTCTTCCTGGAGAGAACTTGTATTTTTGGCCTATTTAGAAATCTTTCTCTGTCTCTTTATTGATAGTCACACATATTATTTACCCAATGTCCCGGTAGCTGATCCCCCGAGACACAGTCTGTAATTGTCTGATTCGTCAGAGATAGAAAACTGATGATAGAGTTCATATAACGTGGTACCGTTTCTTAATGTAATGGAGACGCAGAGGGAGGAGTTCCCTTCCTTTGTCAGCTGATGAATCACGTCATTACCTGCATTATATTATTGTTCTAGTTAAATCAGCAAAAATAACCATGATAAAGAAGTAGTAAATTTAGCATGATAAAGTTAAAAGTAATTTCACTTAACTTCGATAAATGCAACCAAATGTTATTTCAGCAATCTTTGTGATAAGTTATAGGATAAAAAAGGTTACTTTAACTAAGAAAGCAACATACAATAAATCTATGAGTTTAATTATTAAATAAATGGTTTGTATCAAGAAATATTTACCTATCCAGTAAGAATCTGTTACGTTCCCAAATCCTCTTTTATATTCCTCCCACGTCCTGTTAAAACCAACAGAACCGCTAATCCGTTTCTGAATTGACTATAATACAAGAGGAAAAAATATTCACAATAATGGAGTGAAAATCATTTTTTGCATCTTATTATTTATGTTCTTTTCTGAAACGTGGCGCAGTGGTAAGAGCGTCTGCTTTAGAGTCGCAAAGTAAGGAGTTAATTTTTACGTCTCTTGTTTGAATTCCATCGTGGAACGTGGATATCAGTTCATCGGATGAGACGGTAAAAACCTAGGTCCCGTGTCGCAGTATGTATTGGTACGATAAAAATTCCTCCCTGCTCAATGTCCCTGAGTGCCGAGGATTGGACAAAATTTGTAACTCTCCACCGGCAAGTAGTTGTTTCCCCATATGAGTTGAAAATTCTCGAGATGGATGTTAACCAATATACAATAAATCATTAAATATATCCATGCAGACTGTGGCTTAAATATGAATACCGATTCTGTAATTTTAATGCTTCTATATTTAAGGCTCATATATTTTTAAAGAACAGTCCATTGTTTGTGCGCTGGGTTGGTGGCGGATTTTTCCGTTGTTTCCCGATCATGACAGGGTCCACACGGCGGGTGTGACCGGTCAGCAGGGGATACTCACTCCTCCATGGCACCTGGTCCCACCTCTGATGTTTCGAAGGTCCTTGATTGCTCTGCTATTTTGTATTGTTTTATGAACTTTGATATTGAAAAATGTTCCTTATCTTTATATCCTCCATACAGAAAATGATAAAAATACTTAGTTACATGTATTGTTGTGAAGTAAAATACCAAATTCATGCTAATTCATATAAGTTCTCAAACAACAAAAAGGAAAAACTAGGAATCTGAAGAAGTATTGAACTCAGTTTATTATATATTTAAAGTAAAAATTAATTTGAGAGAGATAGAAGGAGAGAACTAGAAAGAGTAGGTTAAGATTGAGTAAAAAAAGACAGAGACGAGGAGAATGAACTTATATTATTATAAACCTAAGAGTAAATTTTATTTTGAGAGAGAGGGAGAGAGAGAGAGAGATCTTACTGTCCACCCTCCTCCGTCAGTCTCCATATCACAGTAAACTGTGACGTAGCTTCCGTTGCCAAATGGATCTATATAAAATTCCCCAGACTGCTTGTGTCCGGCAAAAAAGATATTCCGACAGTCAGAATTTATTTTTAAGCCTGAATATAAATTAAAAAATAATTACTGATATTGTATCAATGAATACACAAACATCGATCCATTGAAAGAGAGAGAGAGAGAGAGAGAGAGAGAGTAAAAATTCAAAGTAAAACTTTTTTAGATAGAAAGACAGGTTTATTTACCACTCTTGATCTTGGTTACATCTTCCTCGAGTCTTTTAATAATCTGTCTGAGGGAATCTAAAGATTCCTGCAACCTCCCTTGCTGAATCAGAAATTCTCCTATTTGCATCATTGTCTCTCCATCACTGGCACAGCGATTGTTTTCTTCCGAGTAAATTTTCTGAGAACTTGTACACAAGAAACTCCAAGCAAGGATCACTGTCCATACATTTGCCATGTTTAAATTTTTGTTGCTGTCTTAACGAAGGTGTTTTTGAAATAAATCAATTCTTGAAAAACTCCATAGCTTTATATAAAGTCCTAAACACGGAAGATGAAAATTTACCAATACGAGGGGCGATCCAAAAATAATGCAAGTAATGTTATTCCATCGATATTCTTCCTAGATGATCAAAACCGATGTCACGCACAGGTAGATACATTCATTACCTGTGCTTATTTAAAATTTCTTATCGATTTATTCACTATTTCAAAAGTTACATACAAAAGTAGAAAGGGTAGTCGTACACACTGAACATGTTCTCCAAGTGATATGAAATCGGCAGTGAAGGCTGAAATAAGAACCTATATAAAAAGAGAAAGGCATTCTTAATATACCTGCAACAATAGTCTTGAATAAAATTTGTCAAATTAATGGAGATTCTGCAGTTTCGTTAAGCACAGTTTGTCATTAGTTGAAAATTTTTAAGAATGACGTTGACGTCGTTAAAGATTCTTCGAGAATTGGACAACCAAAGACAGCTGTTACTGATGGAACCGTGGCTGCAGTTAAGAAAATGGCAGGGGAAGATGGTAAATATACTCTAAAATATCTTGCCAGTGTTGTTGGTGTCTCATCAGCAAAGGTACACGAAATTTTGACCAAGCACCTCAACAGACGTAAAGTATGTGCACGATGGATACCGCATCTCTTGACACCAGAACAAAAGACAACGCGTTTGAAAGAGAGCAATGCAGAAACTTGCGATTATTCCCTATACGCGTATATCGCGAAGGACTTTAAATACCCTCGTTATGTTTAAATATAGATACACTACGTAGAGGACTATGTTTATGGCAGGTATTTCCTGCTTGATACAGCAAAACACTCTCGTCATTTTACACGAAAAAGGTTGGGACAACAAAATGCACAATGCCTAAAGCAACAATTTGAAAGATATACTGTTGACATTGTGCGAAAATAATTTTCGTGAAATAAAACTGCGTCCCATAATCACACTGTTGGTGCTATATTAAAACTGTGCCTCTTTGAAACAAAAATCGGAAATGACAGTCTTGAAGAAAATTCCTGCCTCTTTGTGTATATATCATAATTATTTTGTTTCAAGGTGGCACTTTTTCACAATTGGGATTTATTAATCAAAAACGGAAAATCTGATATATTTTGCCGTGAGACTAATTCTCACATCATTTAATGGCAAATTACAATTCAATACACACCTTCCAAATAATATTTGTCGTTGTGCTTTATATATTGATGCATTTGAAAAAAAATGAACATGAGTTTCTGCATCATAAAAATTCTTATTTTAATCTGCTACACATTAGGGGAAAATAACAAAAGAACTGCAACACCCTCTTTGCTAGAAAACTGTAAAATAATTATAAAAACTGTGACAGGAGAAAATTTTCTGATTTGCTGACAGGTGATGAAACTTGGATTTACTTTTTGAGCCGCACAGAAAAAATTAACAATATGATGTGGGTAAGGAAGAATAGCGAGTATCCTTTCATTGGCAAAAGGTGTCAGAGTGAAGATTACGTATGCTATTTTCTTTAATTCTAGTGGCCAAGTTGTGAAAATTCCAACTCCGCAAGGTAGAGGTATCTCAGGACAATTTTACAAAAATAATGTACTGAAAAAAAATTAAGAAAGTATATGAAAGGAAAAGACAGGCTTAAAGAACACAAAGCTCATTCATTACAATGCTCCGGCTCATAAGAGTAAAACGGTTCAAAGTTTTTTGAAGGATGAAAAGGTTGTTCAGCTCCAACATCCCCCGTATTCTCCAGACCTAAGTCCTTGTGATTTTTTCCTATTACGACTGAAACAAATGTTATTTGGACGTCGCTATACTTTGTGCAGTGTAGTTGGTAGCACTAGTGCTGTTTATCAGTGCTTAGACAGTATTTCCAAGGGGAGACTATCTATGGGCTTTCAAATCATGGGTATGCAGATTGCAAAAGTGTCTGAATGTAAAAGGGTGTTGTTTTGAAGGAATAACACAAAATTAAGAAAAAAACCAACTCGGACAGGCACAGCATTCATCCACCAGATGGTTTTATATACCTTAAACAAAACTAAAATGCTATTTTAAATGTACATTAATTGTAAGTATTTACAGTGTGCCACAAAGATAACAAATTTTAGGTTAGAGATGTATAATAATTAAGATTTCAGTTAATGAGAGGATGTAAAAGGAGTCCTTAAACGAAGCCACGATACTCTGCTTAATCAGAAAAATGTTTTTCTAACGACAATGAGTAAAACAAGTTTGACAATCTGCGGTTTTGACATTTTATTGAAACTAAATTCATTATATCAAGATTCTTCTAGAAAAGGTGTAAATAATATTTTTTTCGCAGTTGGGTTATCCTTCTTACTCCAATATAGGTAAATTAGTCTATGCAGGGCCTAAGGAAATTGATTATGACGTCATGGTTAAACTGTACAGATGAATCTCGGCAAATAAATACTAGTTTTCTTTCATACACTCTTCCTTAAGTAATGTCTCATAAATATTATAAACATAAATGAATGTGTAACTTCCAGCAGTCTAGGGCATATTTAAACATCCTACCAATTATATTTTGTGAAACTTATTTTTGCATTACACTTATTAAATGTAGAATTTAAGCAAAAAAACAACAACCTTGATCTCGCTGAACTGACTGCGATGACGTCATAGACTAGTTAAACACATTATTTCTCTGTACTTTAAATAGAGATCAAGTAATTATTGAATATTATAAGTATGAAAATCAAAATTTGTTTATCATGGTCTGACTTAACTAGAGTCATATATTATTTAATACATTCATCAATATTTTACAGTTAAATTGAAAACTAATAGGCTTCATACATGTATAAAGCTGAAATATTAATATTTTATAAATAAACAAACTACAATTACAGGAAAAACCCCTCGAAAATCTCAAACGCAGGTAAGATAAGGCTTCCCAGAGAATATTGTAGTGTACTCTGTGCAAGCACTTCTCTGAACTACAAAAGTATGATGTCATAATTGAAAATGACGTAAAGTCACTGCATACTTGAGCTGTTATGTATTGTTCACAAGGATGCAACGATTTTATGTATGTGACAAAATGTTAACAATAATTGTGTTAATAACCTGTGCCGAAGCGATTTATGTGAAACATTCCAAAAGAGAAGAAATGCAGTCACGTGATCAACACGGTCATGTGACATCGTAACAAATATGTTGATATTAAACCAAGAGAACTCTCTATATAATTGGGCGTTCTTAAGTATATAACTTAAAAATAGAAATCAAAATCAGCTTTGCAATGCAGTGTTACGTTTTAAACGCATTTTAAGCTCCGGGAAGCCTAACAGTACTGCGAACGTTACATTTTGGCTTAGCTTTTGTTCCTATTATTTACAAAAGTTGTGGTGGGCAGTTGTATACTGAAGTTCATTTCCGTAGATTTTGTTTTTCCTCTCAATTAAGATAATTATAAGGAACAAGGATTAGTAAAAGACTACTAAATTTTATATAATTACCGGCGTTGAGATGTTCTCAACAATTTTCGGTTTACGTTCCTCTGGTCCGTTTTTTTCTTTTTCTTTTAAACAAGTCACGCGAAAAGATTGATGTACATGAAGACGCATTGGCCAAATTTAGTAGAGATTCCATTCATACATGAAATTAAGCTTGTGTTTATTAAAATAAGATTTACGGATTTAATATAGTTTTGTCGGAATATTTTAAGGCGTATGTCATAAGGGCGGTATTTTCTGTAAATAAAGACCCCAAATGAAGGCGATAGCTTGATAAAGAAATGAATATTTTGCATGGTAGTATAAAAACAAAAGACTGAAAACCAAATAAACATTCCGATTTAATACATCTAAAGTGATTTTTTTTTTCGATGAATGAGATAGATTAGAGGAAAGAGAAAGAGTTTACTACAAAAGCAAGAAGATGTATTTGTGAAACAATGAGGCAACAAAATAGCGAAACTAAAACTTTTCTTGAATGCAAACTCACTGAAAATACAGCTCTAAAATATGAAATCAGGCCAGGGTAAAAAAAAATCATCAGTTTGGAAAGCTTGGTGTCCAATGAAGGGTCTTTTCACGAGGATTACAAATGTATAACATAAGATCACTAGCCCTTGGCGTTCAAAAGTTATGGCCAAGGTCAAAGTTATTTTTCATAATTACGGAAATCTCCAAGGTCAAGGTCAAAATGTCAAGATAATTGGTATCTAATGAAAAGTCTTGCCACAAGGATTGCGTATGTAAGGTATGGAAGCCCAAGTCTTTAACGTTCAGAAGTTATGGCCAAGGTTTTCAAATTAATAAGTAGGTCAAACATAATAATACAAGAAACAAAGTTATGCACCGATGAATAAAAGTTTATGATAAAGGTTTTCCCTATTGTCTGGCCATTCACGGGGTCAGTATTTTAAATAGAAGGCGTATATAAAGATACACAGTTTCTTTAATATTCACATATTTAATAATACTGTAAGATTAATAATAAAAAGAAAAATAACCATAATCCTCAAATGACAAATAATAATATAAAGACAAAAAATTATCATATACTAATGTGAATGCAATCATCGTTTTAGACAGTGTGATTATAACACTATTCTCAGAACAAAATATTACTATGCAGTAAGAAATTACACACAATAATTTTATTTTTTACTTTCAAATATAACATCAATATCACCATTATGTCAAGCTATCAATTCTTATATATAAGGATGTCAACGAATATTCGAATATTCATTCGATGAGTTGATATTTGAAAATAAATTTATGATTCGAATATTCGTTTTAAAGTATGAAAGCATTAAAAAGAGAGAAAATCCTGGCAAGTTTTATTACAAAATAAAAAAACCCCACCCCTCTTGGATTACCTTAAAGGTGTAAAGAGAGTGTATCTATTAGAGTAATTTATTTATTTGTATACTTAATTAGTAGTATAATAGTTTCCAGTACTTACAATCAGCTTGTAGTGTTGTAAGGACACAATTTTACAGTAAAGAAACGGACCCTGGTCTTGTTTATGTAAATATCATTAAAAATCATTTTCAGGAAAATATAATTAGAAAAAAGTAATTGCTTTTAATATTTCACATAATTAGATAATTGTTCTGATTGGTATGGATTTGTAGGAGTTATCAGTATATACATTAGTAAGACGATCAATTAATCTTTTGAGTTTTTTAAAAACAATCATTACATGCTGGATGTATACGAGGGTTGTACCAAAATGTCGTAGACAGGGAAAACAATTTAGTTTTCTCTTTGCTAAATCAAATTTCTTTTCTTATCATAGCAAAGAGTATCATTTTATGATCATGCATTTCAAGTTTCATGACGATACCACATTTAATAAGAAAACTATGAAAAAATAAAGAAACCATATAAGTGTACATCGGCGCACGAAAGAAAGCGTAATTTAATCTCTCATAACGTCATGGTCCCTTTTTCCGCTTCACATGAGGCTATGAACGTCCAAATGAATATTTTTATAGTGAAAAACCACTCTTGATTAAGGAACTAATTTAAATTCACTACTGTCTGTTTACTGATGCAGCTTCAAATTTTAGTCAGAATTAAATTAGTTGAAAGATCACCTTACATTTAAGGATTTTAGGCATCAGAGAATACTCTGTCACCTTATATGACGACGTTCATGGCCCGTTCCCAAATGTCTGCGTTAAACAATCAGTGCTCTACTTTACATGCAATAACTATTTTTTTTCGCTATAGAGGGAATTAAAACTATCTTTGAATCTCGTGCTATTAAAAATCAACTTTTCTATTAAAATATAGTGTAATGTCCTTTCTGTACTCTTTCCCCCGTCTCTAATGAATATAAAACATACCAAAAACAATTTATGACATTTCCGTGCGCCGGGTACGCGTTCGACGACGTCATTTTCATCAATCTCAATCCGAACAACACTTTGAAAATCATGACACTAGTCGTCTGTTTTTAACGCTATTTATATGAAATTTTGATATATTATTAAGATTTCGATTCTGGTTTGAGTGATTTAAATTTTAGTTCAATCTTTTACATAGTAAAAAAAGAAATAAAAACAAATGTAATAGTTATATGCGTAAATAATTCCGAATTTTGGTCGTTCGCCGAAAGACCATATCGGCCTTCATATAAATCGTCCCAATATAATTAATATGAAAGATATATATTTAAGAATCCACAATTTTAAAGAACATTGCATGTATTATGTCTATGCTAAATTTGGTTAGCATTGGTTGAGTGTTAAAAATGTTATTAACATTGTCTACGACTTTTTGGGACAACCCTCGTACTATTCAATAATTCTTTTTAGAAATATAATTGAAGTGCATTTAAAGAACTCTACATGAGATTTTATTCCAAAGTAATGACATAAAACTTATACTGCTTGACAGGAGAGTGAAAATATGTATTTTAAAATGCATGATGTACCGGTATTTATTTTATCGAATATTTGAATATACTCGAATACTTCTATCGAATATCAATTATTGACAATTTTGACATCCCTAATTATATGAAAAAGTATTTGACTTTGTATGTTCATGTATTCAAGTTATATACATAATCATGAAACATATGAAGATAACAAACAGTATTCAATCTCAAATGTCCATTAAACAATACAAAATAGGAGCAGAGCAAACACTGCTCTCCAAAAAAAAAGCATAGGAGGAATCAGGCGCCATGGAGGAGTGAGCAATTAAATATTCTAATTTTTATTTCAAATAAATGAGATATAACGTATTCAGTGAGGTTTAATCAACATGATAATAATAATAATAATAATAATAATAATACTTTATTTAAAGAAGGGAATCTGATTAGTGCAAGCACTATTCTTCCCCAGGGCCTTCTGACAATTAACAATTTAAAGATACATAGTTATACACATACAGACATATTATAAATATAACATAAAAATACAAATAAACATGAATCACAAATTATTCTGACAGTGTTTTACACAATGTTTTACTTGTCTTTTGAAAGCATTAAGAGTTGGTGACATTTTTATGTGCGCCGGTAAAGCATTCCATAATATGGCGTCAGAGCACTGGAATGAATTTTCAAAAAGTTTACATTTATGAATCGGCACACACAAATCAACATTGGATTCAGATCGAAGAGTATATTGGTCATTAATTTGAAATTCAAACATTTCATGTAAATAAGTAGGACAATAATTAAAGACGGATATACATAACAATACATATTTATTTACAGTAAGCTGGTCATTGTTTCCTTTATTTCTCTACCATATCTTTCTATAAGTGAGGTTTGGTCATCATGAGAGTCTCTTTTATGTCTCTACCATCTTTCACTGCAGGATACCATGGCCATGTCCAGATTGCTGGGGACCAGGGACCGTTAAGGAAGGCGTGGTGACAGGAGTTAATCCACCAGCCTCCTCCATTATCAGCAGCACAGTTAATTATATTCTTATCGTTGTCTCTGTCTTGGGTACTGAATGAATACCCAGACAGATTATTACTGTGTCCTTCAAAGAAAAATATCAAGACAATATTATGCTACAATAATAATTCATATTGCATTTTGTCATATGAAATGATTAAATCCACTTGTCGCGTTTTCTGTCTGTATAGTGAAAACCATCCCTGACATATTATAATTGAAGATTTTATGAGGGCATGTTGCCCGAAATGAATCCTGATTATATGAAGAAAAGTCATAAGACATAACGTTAACATTACAATGCCTTCAAATTTGGCTCAAATATCAGCTGTTTAAAATGATCATCCTTAAAGTGTTTTAGATTCGTCCATTTACAGGTGAATAGCACACCTTAGTGATCACTAAACAATTTATATTTTATATGCAGCCAACATTAACATGAGCAATTAATAAAGTTTAAAAGGGTATCGTCTTTGTTCGATTTATATCCGACTGTAAGTTTTCAAATTCTTCTCGACTATCGTCTCCATCATTTAGACGCATGACTCTTTCCACATATATCGGAGCGGTATGATGATCAAGACCGATTTCCTTTGTTTGCTTTATTGACTTCCCGGGCGACAATTGATGGTTACATCAATGTTTTCTTGTGTTATTCTTTCTACACTGTATTTTGATTCCTAAAAATCACTTGCTACAAGCTCCCTTTCTTTCTCTATTTGCCCCGCCTTGTGCGTGATTTTTTTTTTTTTACAAATTTTATCAAGTCTATTAAGTCAAGGGTCATATCACAAGCATGATTTAATACCTGATATCATAACGAGGCAGGTAGCATAGTTGTTAGCGCGTTAGTCTCAATTCCAAAGCAGTATGATTCGTCGGATTTTTATTGCTTAGGGTTCTTCTTCAGGACCAGGGTTAGGGTTAGGCTTCTTCAATAATGAGAAGTTAATTTAAATACTGAATTCAGAAATTCAATATGATTTCTTAACACTTTACAACTTAAAAAATTGTTATGCCAGATGAACTGAATCCTCACGTCATACAAATATTACGTTACCATTTCCCCGCAGACACTTTCTAGCAGGGTACAAATTTCTCTAAAGTTTAGCATAAATAATTTCATGACGCATCATTTTAATCAGAAAATATTTTTTCTTATTTTATGAGATTACGCAAGTATGAAATAGTTAGAATTTGGCAAAAAATTGAAGATTTAATTAACTCTTTAAAGTGCGTGAAAATGCGTGATTGCGGGGAAACGGTAAATGCGTGATTTTGCGTCAGAAATAGGAAATGGTATATGCGTTAAAATGCGTGACTGCGGGGAAGGGGATAAATATCTGACGCTATAGGCATTCTGACCAACTTGTTCCCCCATCCTCTTTTATAATCTCAATTTTGGAGTACGAGTATGAGTTTGTGGTACGGAGTTTGAGTTTGAGTACGAATTTGAAAAATTTTTTTTTACAGAGATAAGAAATGGAGACATCAGGCAATATTATTAAGAGGCCACAAACGTAAGTAAGCATTGATTTTACAATTTCATTAAAAATTGACATACATGTAGGTGTACGACAACAGTAGCAAAGGGGTTGTACAGCTCCCAGATATGAAATTCCCATAATCCTCTGCAAATACATCTACAAAACAGAACTTTTGAGATTCTGTTTGAAAAAAAAATCTATAACGCTGTACTGATGATGTGAAATTTACACCGAACGAAGTACACCTTATCCAAAAATAAAACTACTGTACATTAGTCTGTTTTAAATTTTAGATGACCAATATTGTTACGTATTTACAATTTTTCACTGGGATCGTACCTGGTTAATTCCAGGGTTTGGGGCGTTCAACATAAACTGATTTAAAATAATTGGTATGAACATAGTGGACTGCCGAAATATACATGTACGTCCTTACCTAATCTAGGTAAACAATAATCGAATGATGAATCACTAAAACAATGGGAGGCAAGCAACAATAAATTATATGGTAGACCTATTAATATAAATACTAAAACGCAAGCCCGTCGCCCTCGGACTACCGCATATACTGTAGGATGCCTTATTCAGGACGTACAGTATATGTGATAGCCCTTCAACCACTACACTCATTGTAAGATGCGATGCCTTATTTAGGACGGACAATGAGTATAGCAGCCTGGACTGACTGGTCAGCCAATACAGACAAGACACAAGAATCTATGGGGCTAGCCTCTTTGTTGGAGGTCAACCAAGTTTGTGGCAGGCCTTAACTGGGTTGGCCTTCCAAATCCTCTCTCTAACTGTAAAACAGGCAAGGGATATAACACTCAAACTCTTATTTCACGCCACTCGTCTTCTATCCCTGACTGCATCCGACGATCTCCCACTGATCACTGCGGAGTCTATTTATACAAAATAAATGTCACGTGATGAACAGAGACTAATTGAGAACTCCACATGGTCAAACCTGAAAATTCCGAAATCATTACAATATCGCTTTTAATTGTCGTATTTTAACAGCATCAGCTTCACCCTAAATTACCCTGTTGTTTTATTTTTCTGCAATAGATTTAGGCATTATGAATGCAAGACCTCAAATTAGTTTTGAAAATGAACACTATTATAATGTTAACATTTTATTATGTTAGTTTTTAAATCTACGAGTGTTGCGCCATGGGTCACGGTGTTGATGAGGATATATAAACGGCCGTATGACCCTCCGCTTCATCCTTTATGATATGGCTACCTGCAAAGTTTCTTAGCTGCTAAGTTCATGTTTTTTTCCGTACATGTAATATGTAGGAGGACACGTACATGGATCCCCCTTTTTTTAACATGAAAAAAGTCTTTCTTGAGCTATCAAAAATTAAATAAGTTATACATTACTTTGGAAAAATTACCAGCAAATGTATAAACTGACAGCATTGTACAATTGTTTCGGACAGATATAGACTTGTTTACTTTTTAACATATGTATTATGCATATATATTTTTGTTTTGTTCTATCGTTCAATTTTTTTTTTCGAAAAAGTCACAGACGTGACGTCATGTCTTTGAAGCGTTATTTTGAGGTTATGTCGTTTATATCACGGAGATCTATTTTCGGTTGACGCAACTCAATTAAACAAAACCTTAATATGGTCACCTTGAAGGTGACATGAAGGTCACATTCTCAACCCCTCTCTCTGCTTATTGATAGTTATACATCTTAGCTTATCACTTACCCAAGGTGCCCGTAGATGGTCCCCCGATAAAGAGTCTGTAGTTGTCAGATTCATCAGAAACAGAAAACCGATGATAAAGTTCGTATAACGTGGTACCATTTTTTAATGTAATGGAGACGTAGAGGGCTGAACTCCTTGCCTTTGTCAGTTCACGAATCACATCATTTCCTTCAATATATTATAGTCCCAGTATTAGCAAAAAAAACATGATAAAGAATATAAGACTTTATCTATTAAATAAATAGCTATATCATGTAGAGAATAATTACCTATCCAGTAAGAGTCAGCTGGATTCCCAAAACCTTTTTTATACTCCGCCCACGTCCTGTTAAATCCCACAGTTCCACTCACGCGTTTCTGAATTGCCTAATGATTATACGAGGTGTAATCAAAAAGTTCTCGAACTATCTCTACACAATAACATCTCAGATCAGAATTAAATTTGGCAGTCACACACATGTCCTATAAATAGCATATGTAATGAAATGTTTTGTTCTACGTTTGAGGTGTCATATTGTGAGAATGACGTCAGTAAGAAGATCACTCGTGACAAAAACGGTTGACTATATATCATTGTTTATATGGAAAATATTCAATTAGTTTGCGAACTTTTTGATCAACAGTTTTGATTGGAAGAATAATGATAATAATTCTTGGGAGGCTTTGGAACCAAGTATTGATTGTCAAGAACCAGGGTGTTTCATCGTTTGAAATTTTACAGTGTTGCAGAGTTTAAACAAAGCACTATCAAATTTGCAACTAAATCACTTTTAATTGTGAATACCAAAGAAGACATGCACACATTTGTAAAATCCCAAATACGTTACATAAATGGTATGGCCATTCATATTGCTAAAAGTAAGAAGACATGTTCTGAAAAGCAGAGGAGATTCTGGTAGATACAGACAAACTACTTACCATTCTTAAAGTAAATTTGCGGTGATTTTTTTTCAGTTTTCTGGATCGAATTATCGAATTGCAAAGGAAAGAAAAATAAACTTCCGAGTAGTTAAATACTCTTCAGAGTTCCTTTACAATTTAAAACAATTTATTTACATTAAATTCAATGATTATGGTGCAATGTATTTGATTTACAGTGCCAAATGAATTCTTTGTGTTAAGTGACACATTTTTATTTCATTGCAACTACCAATTAACCGTTACATGGAAGTTTGAAAACAAAGTACATGTATATGTCGTTGCTTCTTCCTTAATGCAAAACGTCCGGCAAGGGTCTAGGAAATAATTGATTATGCAAGGCAAAGCCCTAATTAAGTGCTCTAGATACCTTTAGGAATTAAGAGACGGTAGAATTGTTTAAATAATTATGTTTCAGATAGAGAGAATTATATGTTACGATTTTCTGATTGTAACAAATCTTCCTGTGTCGGCAAAATTTGTATTGTGTCGCACGCATAAAATTCGAATCGTTGTCATGTTGGATATAATTCTACTGTGTCGGAAGCAACACTATATCATGGGTCATTGAGAAGCCTGTGATGTCGAAGCTTGTTTGTCTATTAAATAATCCGCTTTGGATTTTCCTCCATTCTTAGGATTTTTGAATTTTAGCTAACACTTGCCCAGCGTTTTGCTTTTCGTGTTGTGGTACATGTTTAGTATCTGGTGTGTCTCTGTAATGGCCATTGTTTTCTGTCAAATACTTTTTTGGAGTATGTTGCAGGTCCTTCCACTGTCCACTTGAAATTTAACATACTGTCTGTTGACTGAAAAAGTGGCAAATACCTTGTTTGCAGTAGCTTGGGTAATTACATTAACTGACTCATTGTTGTTTTTTTAGATCAACACTATACATTGTAACTAGAAAAGTAAGCATCCGAGTCTTATTCGGCAATTTCGGTGATTTGATGGACCGTTGACTTGGCGGAATTGAAGGTATTTTCAAAGTGAAGAAGTCAGTGTTCTGGTCCCGCTTGTGCCTCTTGTCCGTTGCTGTTGTTTTTGTGGCTGTTTCTTGAAAATCTTCTTGCATGCACAGATATCCCTGTTGCCTGTGGTTGAATTGTCCTTGTTCTGCTCCTTGGAGACTTCAGTGGCTCTGCACACATGGACACATGGACGCATTTCTCCAAGTCTGTCTGCCACACGTAGAAGCCTTTCTCGTCACCTAGACTCACTTACCCCAAAAACAATTCGATCTCTTATCAAGTAACATGTGTCAGCCAAAGTTCTAATTTCTATTGAGAATTTGTCAGATGTGTCACCTGTTTGCTGATTTCTGCTGTAGAATGTGTATTTCTACTGTTTAATTCTTCTTAGGGTCACAATGTTTGTCAACGAAAATAAATTTCACTGCTATATTATACATGTATTTTTCTCTTCGACATTTATTTTGTTTCCTTGCTCGTCTGTCGTTTGAAATTGCATTATATTGTTAATTCCCCTCTCGTTGCGTCCAAGAAGGTACAGCAAGAGTTTCACTTTTTGTGCCTCTGGCCTTTAATTAGTCCATGCTAATATATATGTAAGGTAAAACTTCTTCCTTCCATTTGATCCAGGTCGGAGAAAGATGTTTAGCGTCAAAATCCATTATTTGGGGTAAATGAATTACGTTTTCCATTGTTGTCGATTTTTGCGCGCACTCGAACAATAACACATAAAAGTATCAATTTGTCTCTAATTGTGGCTGGATACACAATATTTTCAATCTCCGTGCTCACTAATAATTGTCCAAAACTTCTGAAACCATGTTTCAATAGGCTGCTGCAGCCTTGTGTAATCGAAAAGTAAGTATCAACTAGACAAAGTTTATTAGAACAAGAAAACAAGCATGGTGTTAATTGTAAAATATGACTTAAACAACAAACCCGTGAAAATATTGTTACAGAAACGATGTGTGATATGTCCTTAATGAATATAAGATAAGAAAATCCGTCAATCCGAAATCAGTCTTCTCTGTTTTTTCTTAAACATAAGGTTTGTATTTTTTTTATAACTATGAATTCATTGGGGTAAAACTCTTCGATTTTCTTTCAATAAGTTAATTGATTTTGACAATTAAAAAAAATCTGAATATTTAATGTTTTGCATATTGCTGATTTTTTTTGTTTTAGTCACATATCTTTATTAATTCAGAATCCGACTTTATCAAACTGAGAGAGAGAAAGAGAGAGAGAGAGAGAGAGAGAGATATCTTACCGTCCACCCTCCGCCCTCTGTCTCCGTATCACAGAAAACTGTTACTAGACTGCTGTTTCCGAAGGGATCTATGAGATAAACGCCAGACTCTTTGTGACCGTGTACATAATAATCCTGACAATCTGTATGAAGTTTTAAACCTGAATGTCAAAAAATATATTCATGATATTGTAATAATCATATCAATGAATAAATTTATCATATTTGAGAGAGAAAGATAGTTGGATGTGAGAGAGATTTACCTCTCTTGACCATTTCGACATCTTCATGGATCTTGCCTGTATTTTCCTCAAGTCTCTTCACCATCTGCCTCAGGGAATCTACAGATTTTTGGATCCTCTCTTGTTGGAGCAGAAGTTCTCGGATTTGTACCATAGTTTTTCCACTACTGGTACAGCGATCGCTTTCTTTCACGTATAGGTACTGGGAGCTTGTACATAAGAATCCACATATGAAGAATGCTGCCCAAATCATTGCTATGGTTTAGCGTTGCGTGAATATGTCCACAGCTTTTTATCCTCTAAACAGGGAAGTTAAAAAAAGATATGGAGATAACGAACAGTATGAAATAGTTCATGTTTTTTCCGTAATGCATTTTTTTGTGCAAAGGATAAAAAGTTAAAAAGTCAGATAAGATAACAAAGAATTGTTAGCCTAATAACATTATGAAAAGATCGCACTGTCCACACCATTTTTTTTAAACGTACATTTTAAAAAAAACTACAAAAATGGAAAAAATATATTTGAAAAGCGGGTGGTACGAGTCAGTTTTTGATTTGTATTTAAATCCAATCATATTGCAATTTCCTATATATGCTTTAGACCTCCCCCCTCTCTCTCTTGACACACAAACACGTACACAAAAGAAAATAAATTTCCTTTCCTTTTTTGTTTACAATTATATGGAAGACACGTACTTTCTGGTCAAAAAACAAACAAACAAACAAAATAAAACCCTATTGATGTCCATCGTCTCAAGCCATATAGCTCTCTCCTACCTGTGGCTGCTTGATCACAAAAAGTTTCGTAATCTTGAATATTTACGCCTCTCTATTGTGACGTCATATTCAATCAGTGGCAAGTTTTGTTTTCATCGCAATCAACAACTGACGTCAACAGTATACAAGAAATATTTCCTATACTGCGATTGGACATTGAAAGGTCGCGATAAAGTTCATCATCCGACAATGCTTTACTCGCATCGGTCAATCTTTAAATGAGCTTCGAAGAATTCTCTCATCTTTCAACCACGGCCAGAATGGGAGGGTCGTACATTTTTGCCGTGGTTTGCGACGATGATGGATGCCATGTGCTTGAAGATATCTATTTAGTACGTCTTGTGGTCTACATTCTGAATACAACTGATAATGTAGAAACATGATATTTGCATCACATTTCTTCATTTTTAAAGTTGTCAATGGATTATTTTTTTTAAAAAAATCGAATTCTGTGAGAGTGTTTAGAACTCAGAGAAATAATTCATTACTTTATAGTACGGTTTGAAAACACTGAAACAATGAGGAAGATTATAGATTGTAGGAGTGGTTTGCTCAAGCACTGCAAAATTAGTCAAAAATTGTACTTTTATCTTGCAGGGGAGTAAACTATTCTCTTGACTTTTGATTCCTTCCTCATCTCATTCTGTACTTACAAGACGTTCCCAATGTAATAATATACTTTTCCCTCTCGTGAAATAGCTATTAACGCTTCATTAAAGATCAACTCAAAGTTTTTGTAAATTTTGGTTTTTGCTTGATATAACCTTAAGGAATACTAATTGTAAAGGGTAGCGTATTTGACCATGTCTACTTAAATTGAATCAGAGTTAATATTGGTTAATTGACTTTTCAAATAAGCTGATCACCCGTTCGAGTAGGTAGAATAACCCACCTGCCAGGCCTTATCCTGACGGAATCAGTTGTAGAGAGAAGAAGGAAAGCTGAAGAATAATATGGAGATAACGAACAGTATTCAATATCAAAGTCCATAAAACAATACAAAATAGGAGTAGAGCAAACATGGACCTCCGAAACATAAGAGATCATGTGCCATGGAGGAATGAACATCCCCTGCTGACCGGTCACACCCGCCGTGTACTCCTTGTCATGATCGGTGAAAAAAAGGAAAAATCCATCGTCAATTCAGTGTATAGACTAACAATAAGAATGAAAAACGTCAGTCAGCATTTGACTTGATGATAAATTTTTAATGCTTTCAGGTTCGTTGTATCAAATTTAGAACTTCTGAAATAATCAGTTAAAACGGACTGCTGATATACTTGTTTCATCAACTTGCTTGTCAATAATTTGCCTCTTTTTAGATATTGTACATAGGTAGAGCATGCTACTGCGTATCGAATCAACAGAGATATATACACTCCGTATGCAGGTGATGAAAATATAATGTATAAATAGGGGAAGTTGGCGATAGAAAAGTTAAAATCATCATGTTTATAATAATGCTTGGTTGTAAGATTATGTTTTTCCTCTTTTTCAAGGAAAATATCAAATTATGAAACAAATTTGTCATATCATGTGATATCTTTAATCTCAAGCTCTCCAGTATATATCGTATCGACTTAAGAATGTGAATTACCTTGTTACTTGATAATACGTCGTAAATTTATCTAAATATTGAGTTGAAGGCCACAGCAAGAATTTTCTTTTTCTTTACATGCATAAGATTTTGTTTAAGTTCTGCTTCATATGAATATAAAATAGATATGCCAATACCGGAATGCAATTGGTACCCATGGGAATTCCAATATATTGTTGATTGATTGAGAATTTTTCACTCATATGGAGACGTCACAGTATGCCAGTGAAGGGCTTCAAATTTTGACCTTTAATCGGCACTCACGGCCATTGAGCAGTAAGGGATCTTTATCGTGCCAACACCTGCCCCTGTCACGGGGCCTCGGTTTTAAGGTCTCCCGCAACTTTTACTTCAAAGTTCCGAGCGTATGGCGAAGGAACAGTTGCTACCCATTTTATCGACTGGGTCAGTCGCCTCGGCCGAACGCACGACATCCCGGTCACGGAGCAAGCGCTCTACCGACTGAGGCGCCGTAAACGGTAATATATTGTTGAGTTTACCCGTCAAATACCACAAAGATATTGTCAATCAGAAACCCAAGCATCTTTTTTATGTCAACTTCGGAATACTTGTGTGTGCAATCGGAATGTGTTTTAACAAACTTTTTTGCAAATGACCATTGATCAGGTAAGTAAATTTAAGATAACGATAACAGTTTTCAATCTCAAAGTCCTTTTAAACAATAGCAAAAAGAAATCATTCAAAACATTATCAGGATTAAAAAAACGGTTTTGCGACCATCCTATTTTAATATCCCTAAAGATGTTAAAAATGATATCTTATTTCTTAAAAAAAATAATTTCTTTTGATAACTTAGTGGATATAATGTTTATAAAGGTGGGGAGAGTGTTTGTAAATTATGGTGACATTATAACTATGAGAGTATAATCTTACATATACATTATCTTTAAATGTTAAACAAAAAGGTGAATATGATGAAGGACAAAAAAATTATTTTAAAAGAAATATATTTTGAAAATTAAAATAACAACGAAATTATTAAACTAGAATAACCCACATTTTTAACCACAATTTGAAGGTCTGTCTCTGACAACAAATGTATGAAGGAAAAAACGTTGTTAGATAATGAAGTCTGAAAGGAAGGAAAACAAATGAAAATATTAAAAATCATTTGATAAATCGTAATTTTCTGACACCCGTGAAGTCGCGGAAGAAAACGAAGATAGATAAAAAATGCAGTCAATTGAAACGTTATAAATTTAAGGAAATAGAATACTATTTGACCTCAGGTTCCAGACATTTTTTAAGGTTTACATTAATTTTAGTATATTTATAAAACCATAACACATAGGGCCTAAAGGAATTTATTTAAATTAAAGTTTGGTACATAAGATTTGATCTAATTACATTTATGCATGCACAAGCACAAATAAAACTAGATTCATGCATCGCCAATTTTCAAAAATGTATTTCACTAAATAGGAATATAAAACAAGAACTGTGTAGAGTACGTTTTTATGCGATAAGTAAAATTCGATGTTCTAAAAAAAAGAAACTTTTTTTTATAGTTCATGTTGAGCAACTTTATTCATTAAAAATAAAAAAATATATACATTTTTAGGTCACCTGAGTAAACTCAGGTGATCTATTGCTATCCGTTTTCGTCCGTCATCGTGCGTCATCCGTCGTGCGTGAACATTTGAACATTTTCAGCTTCTTCTCTGCAACCACTGAACAAATTTCAACCAAATTTGGCACAAAGCATCTATGGGTGAAGGGGAACAAAAATTGTGAATTTCATGATCCCTGCCCCCCTGGGGCCTGAGAGGTGGGGCCAAAACCACTAAAATAAATGCAATCTTTAAAAATCTTCTTCTTTACTCCTGGACATCAAGCAGTCAAACTGTTTGCATGATTGTAATCAGCAATGAGTCCTCTACCAAAATTTTGAAATTCATGGCCCTTGGGTCAGGGGTTTTAGTGCTAGGGCGGGGCTAAATAAGTAGGTAGTAAAAATGCATTATTTCTTTGAAAATCTTCTTCTCTGCTCCTGGGTTTTAAATAAACCAACTAAGTACATAGTTATGATGAGCAAGTAGGCCTCTACCAAAATTGTTAATTTTATGGCCCCAGGGTCAGGGATTCTTGTTTTAGGGTGGGGCTCTAATTATTATATAGTGAAATGCATGAATTTTTGGAACATCTTATCCTTTGCTCCTGGTTAATATACTAATGATCTAATTACATATTTAAGGCCAGGATTTATTTTTTTCAGTTTTACAAATCCTCCGCTCAAGGTTTTAAATTTTCAGAAAAAAATAAAACAATTTTTTTTCTCTCCGATATCAAATTTGAGTCGGGATCGAGATTTCAAATTTACGAACTCGCACTTCCGGTTTTAAGATGAAACGGCGGGTAAATAAAGCTAGATCTGAGAAGATAGCTTGGTTTAGTGTAAAATTCATCGATAAGAGTGCCATTCAAAACGTTTCACCCGTTCAAAGGACAAATAAAATGCTGACGACTTTGTTGCACAATGACATGCTGGTGAGATAATTATGTATTCGTTTCAAAAGTAACTGTAAATTATTTTCCTCCCCCAGGTTTTAAACTGCCCGTGGTCGCTATTGCATATTGCCAGGGACATTGTTTAGGTCTCTGTTATAGCTTACAGTCTAAGCATCATTCTTCAGAAAAGGGTTGCTTATGCATCAGATGTAATGAATAAAACTATGGGAGAAGTGAAGTCCATTTGAGGAAGAAACAACCTGAAGAAATAAAAAAAATCAACTATTAAAAGGCAAGAATATACAAATATATACAGGCATGTAGTATCATTTGTATCAGTCAGAAAAAATATTTTACTCTTAATTGAAAAAATGTTGACCCTACTCCCTAATACTCCCTGTCTGTTTTATGATAGGAATTATAATTTTAGGCATCAAGTAAATTTTAGAACAATGTCTACACATTCACCTAACACATATTAAAAAAATGAAGATATATTGAAAGACCTTTAAAGAATTGATTTTTCAAAATATATTTTGACCAACATCACAAAATTTATATAGCTGGCCCAAACTGGCAGATGATGAAATAGGCAATTAAATATTCTACTTTCCTATTTGTAAGCATTGTGTGTCCAGTGGTAAGGAGCCTATTAAATTGCATAAAAAAGAATGTACAAATGGAAATAATTGATTTATCAAAAAAACATTTTTATTTCCTTCTCCTTCGGGACTTTTTTATTCTCATGTTCATAACTAAACCTAAACATAAATCAAAGTACTGAAAGCACTCATGAGAGTTAAACATGGTGTAAAATAAAATCTTTGATCGGGAGGTTAAGTGAGTGAACAATATTATTATTTCAAATAAGGACAACTGTTTCAGATTTTTTGAGTTGCAACAATCTTGAGAAAGACATTCAGAGACATTGAATAGCAAACAAATGCATGGGCCATAATGCTTGCCTGCCTACATTAGTCCCTTTTTATACCCCCTGCTTGAAAAGCGGGAGGGTATTTATTAATCGGGATTTCCGTCCATCTGTTTCTTACGCTTTAGATATACCTATCTGTTATCCGCAACTCCTCTTACACCACTGAACGAAATTTTCATAGAATCTTTATTACTAATTGCCGTTGTGCACCTTCTATTACTTTTTCATTTTACACATATTTTGGGTTTCCCATTGCAAAACATGGACACTGCCATTATATTCATATTAGATTCGGTTGATCATATATATAATTCACTGCTGACAGTCTTCAAATTTGTAATATATTTTTCCTTGGCATCTTTACCCATGTGTTATGAAAATTTCAGTTTCGCAGGAATAATACCAATGTTGATAAAATGTGGATTTTAACACAGCATCCTTTTAAGAGCTAACAGGTTTGTTATATAAAACTTCTCTGTGAATATAAATGTTTTTCAATTACACGAACATTATACATGGAGTACCTCAGAAAATAATCTTTTTTAATATTGTGAAGAAAAAAGCAATACAAAATAAAAACAAATATTTAATGACCAAACATAAAAACAGTGGTATATGTGAGAGTTTGTGTGCGTACAAATTATCTGGTATGTAAATGAGGTTTTCCTTTTATTAAAAAATATATATATACTTCATTTTGTTGTTTTTAATCGCGATTTTATGAAAATATCGGTGTCCGTTTCTGTTTTTAACATTTATAACAGAGTACTAGATTTAAAGTTTTCGGCAGGTGATACTGCTGATTTAGTAATAAATACGCATGTTTCCTAAAGTTTTTAGGCATTAATGAATTCATTTAAACCAAAAAAATGTTTATGAAAAGTTTGAATAAATTCTGTGCACCGGTAAAAAAGAAATTGCCAAAAATCCGGGACCGTCGGGCGTCGGGAAGACTAGATTTACCGCTTGCCGTCAGTATGTAGAGTTGTCGTTCGTATCTCTTTCAGTGTATGACGCTACACTAAAAATGAGTTCCATTACGAAAAACTTTTGAGGTTCTTTATAATTTAGTTTTACTTTAAACGAAATCTAATATTCAAAATAAGATTACTTTATCATTACATTTACTTACATTTCAAATTATGAAAATTAGATAAATTCAGGAGAAAATGACATGAACTATTTGTGGCGGATGTTTATGCATGTTTTCTGTTGAATATCATCGGAGTAAATCGGTCGACACAGTAGCCTCGCTTTCGGCTCTATATAATCAACACAAATTACTGCGCATGTTAAATGCGTGATGACCATGGGAGATTGAACATAGTTCAACTCCCCAAAAAAATACTGGCCTTATAATGAAGAAAGGGGCCTTTTTCAAAATAGATAATTTAAGGGGCCGCTGGGTCAGGGGTACCAGGGGGGAACTTTGACTAAAAACAAATTAATGCTTTGAAATCTGCCCTTTGATAATGGTGCCTCCTTCAAAATTTGTGAATTTCATGGCTTTTGGATAAAAACACGAACCAAATACAATCGCTGGAAAGTTGTTACATGATACTCAGGTGACCTATAAGGCCCGTGGGCCTCTTGTTAGCTCACCTCAACGAAGGTGGGGGAGCTTATGTAATACCGTCAGCGTCGGTGTCGGCGTCCCATGTTAAGGTTAAGTTTTTTTGAAGCAGTTTTCTTTTTAAGTATATACTTCTATGTCCTATATTGATTAGACATGCATGGAAGATGGTTCTAGTGTGTTTCGTTGTACCAGTCAAAGTTTCAGATGCTCCAATTTCAGCAAAGGAATGAACAGGTTAATGTTTTTGGAGCAGGTTAACATTTTTGGTGCAGTTTTTGGTGTAGATTTCATTTCTAAGTAACTATAAGACCTATGTTGACCAAACTTGCATGGATGATACATCTAAGGATGCATACTACCAGGCTTGCTTCGGATGCTGAATGTGACCTACATTTTCCGATTGAGTGAACAGGTTAAATCTAAGGATGGATACTACCAGGCTTGCTTCGGATGCTGAATCTGACCTATATTTTCCGGTTGAGTGAACAGGTTAAAGTTTTTAGTGCAGGTTTCATTTCCAAGTAACTATAAGCCCTATGTTGACGAAACTTGCATGGAGGATTCATCTAAGGATGGATACTACCGGGCTTGCTTCGGATGCTGAATCTGACCTACATTTTCCAGTTGAGTGAACAGGTTTAAGTTTTTGGTGCAGGTTTCCTTTCATTTGCAAGTAACTTTAAGCCTTATGTTGACCAAACTTGCATGGATGATACATCTATGGATGCATACTACCAGGCTAGAATAGATATGGGTTACCCCATATCCAAAGATATTCAACTTTTAGATTTAATATATTTAACAATGTTTAATGTCTTAAGATGCACTGTCTGGTTATGGAACTGGTGTAAATTTCGTGAGTCCGTAGCATTACGGTCGCCAAGTCTACTAACAAACAGTACTCATACCTGTGCCCGCAGGATCAGTTTGCCTTGGTCTATACACACGTGCGATTGAAAACTTTGTCAAACGCACAAGCGAGCTCGGAGAAACACGTCTGTTTTGCGGAGAAGTTACCATGGCAGATAAAACTTTTTGTCTTAATTTAGACTCATGTGAATACGAATTCTGATTAATAAAAAAATAAACAATTTCAGTTTTCTGTTAGAAATCTCCAACCCGGATTGAGTTTTGCAACAAATTTTATAATTACGCTACACACGAACAGAATCCGACCAGGGATTGAAAATTTCATCATTTAATGAAACACACACAGAGAATGATTATCTTTTTTGTAAGAGTATGATATGTATGATACAGTACCCGCATCGTTATTCTTTACAGGATACAGGATACGATAGGATACACGCACGATACGATAGGATACACGCACGATCCGATAGGATACACGCACGATAGGACAGGATACACGCACGATAGGATAAACGCAAAAACACGATAAACACAAAACACGATACACGCAAAACACGATAAACGCAAAACACGATAGACCTGATAAACGATCCTCACGATAGGATAAACTCAAAACCTGATAGGATTGTTTCAAAATGCGGAACGTTTTATGACAAGACGAAAAGATTATTTTGTTTAGTTACTACAATATTTTAATTTAAGTACTTGCAAAGCTTCAAATCTAAATTATAAAGTACATTTAATTACTATAATAAAAAAAATTGAGATCACTGGTAATTTTACGAAAGTTGTGTCTTTATATACAGTTTTTGACAATGATTAAATTGATTATTTTGATATGGAGACTGTAATTTGTTTCAATTTCTACTCAAGGGTGTGGATTTACGATTATTTGTGTAAATGTTAAAATATTCATCATAATGTTGAACTATGATTCCTTTGGTTATGGATATTTTAACATACATGTAATTGTTGCACAAAAATCCCTTACATAATTATGTGTCGTTTCTCACGGGTACTATAATAAATTAATGAAACTCTATATATTTATAGATTTATTATTTATGGAACCTTATAATTGTACCTAATAAATTTATCTACAAATACTAAAATATTTCAAGGAAGAAATTTACGCAATGAATTAAATATTTGTATTTAATGTATAGAACTTACAATCTGCGATGTATCCAAAAATCGCAATTAAATATTAAAATCTTAGGGAAAAAATACATGTAATAGACCAACCGAAAGACAGGTCCAAAGAAATCAGCTTTAAAGAACTATATAGTTCAAGAAAATTTATTTCCTGAGTAGAAATCCAAATAATTGTTAATATAATAGCGCTCTGCATTAATACATTAAACTAGCTGTGTCAACAGAATATGATTCTGCTACAACTGCACATGTACATGTACGTTTACTCTAAGCTCTAACTTATGTTAATGTACTTAAAACCTCGTATTAATTAAAGAACATTGAATGACTTTTTTTCTTTGCAATAGAAAACACAAAAATTTAGAAACAAATATTAAAAGGGTGAAATGCGACTAAATAATTATAAATCTTTGCTACTAAACTGTTTCTAATGAATTATTAAACCCTGAAAATTATCTTAGACTTACCCGATAATCTCATATACGGTGTAAGCTGTTCAAAGTCATCATGTTTTTTCCTGTTTATTATTTTTAGATTATCAAATTCCAGATAGAATTATTGTAAAACTTCTATTTTATAGGAACTGCCATGCATGATGTGATAAATTGGGTATAGCATTTTCATGCATTACATTTTATAATTTTGATATAATTCTTTTTTTAAATTTAGACATATTAAGACACTTAAGTAATTAGATTGTGATAAAAATATATTTAAAAAAAGTACCTATACGGAGAACATCTGTGTAAAAGTTATCTGGATCAATGTCTTAAATCCTTCGTTATCATTATTTTTTTTTAATCGAGATTTTAAATAATTGTGCATACGTGTACATGCAGATCAGAGTCGAAAACACATTCCTAATATTACCAGACGATTGATCGGGAGAAAAAAAATGAATATTGTATTTAAAAAAGATCAAATAAATCCTCTGCTAATTATTATTAAAATTTTCCGTGACTTACCGAAAATAATCCTCTAGTGACTCAATTCCATAAATTAAAAAAAAACAACAGGGAATCGATTATTTCAATTTCAAAAATTAATTTTGATTCTCTGCTTGTCTATGATACGATTATTTTCTTAATTTAATTTATAATTAATTGTTTAATTTATTAATCATATTATTTATATATTTATTATTTTCCTTCTACGCTTTAATATTTCTTTTAATGGTGAAAAACTAAGGAATTAAACTATCTTTCCTTTTTCTTGGTAAAAATAATCTTATTTAAATTAACAAAACGAAAAAGAAACTCGGAATACCTCGGTAACTTCTTCCTGTAGTAAAGATAAAAAGCGAGGCTTTCCGAATATACACGATAAACGCAAAACACGATACACGATAGAACCTGATAAACGATCTACACGATAAACGCAAAACACGATAAACGGAAAACACTGTAGAAAACGCAAAACACGATAAACTGAAAACACGATACGATAGGATACACGCACGATACGATAGGATACACGCACGATAGGACACGATAGATTTGTAAAGAATAACGATGCTGGTACTGTAATTGACGAACAAAAAATGAACTAAATACAATTGTTGATATAGTATTATCAATTCATCGGTGAAAAAAATTATTAATCGAAGAAGACCTAAGTATTTTCTGTTATCAAACATGTTTAAAAAAATAGGCTCGTTAGGGGTTGTTGATTAGAGATACACAGGATCGATAGGGGGCGTTGATAAAAAGACTATATGCCGACCTAAAAAGCTCTTTGCGCATGCGCTTAGCGATTAAAAAAGTATGAGTGGGAAATATGGAGAAAATGTACATAAACAAGGCCAAAAGTCCATTAAGGAATACTCAATTGAAGCAGAGCAAACACTGACTTCCAAAACATCAGGGGTGGGACCAGGTACCATTAAAAAGTGATAATCCCCTGCCGACTGGTCATGCCCGCCGTGTGCTCCTTTTTATGATCTAAAACGGAAAAATCCGTCGACAATTCTGTGTGTAGTCAATGTCCTAACAATTAGTAAAAAAAAAGAATTTCGTAGGAACTCCCCACTATTTTCTCAGTATTAGTATGTTTTTCTCTTGACCGTATATGAATGAAGTGATCAAATGCCTGAAATTATTTTGTATTGTTATATGGACTTTGAGATTGAATACTGTCCGTTATCTCCATATCCTTCTTATCATTCTTATACGAACATCCTAAGACATCCTTGAAATACTAGAATTATTTTTATCACTCACTGTTAATTCTCACTTTGTGGGAATATGAATTTCACGATTTAAATTTAAATGAAATGCAAATCATCCTAACATGTTTCTGCAAAGTGAAATGATGAATAAAATAAAATTTTTCAACTATATCGCTTTTTAGATCTTGCACATCTCAAATGTAAAAAATTAATGTATTTGTATGTTAACGTGATTACGTGATTACTTTCAAAATATGACGTCATACATAAGGCCAGAAAGCAATATTTTGGCAAAACTCTTTCTTTTAAATTTTAAATTAATTTCAATATTTTAGAATTAAAGGGGGCTAAACCACACTTTCCAGATTTTTACAAGGACTTTGTAGATAGGAAAATTTTCATATTTGTAATAGTAATCAAATTAAATACAAGAGTAAATTTGCCTTGAAATACACATTTAAATGAATTTACTTTTTTAATGCAATGTTTTTTTTGGCTATAAATATTTCCAAAATTTTATCTGTATCGATATTTTTTTAAGAAACAGGTGTTCAGTGTAAGTAAGGGTATCCTTATTTAAAATGTTACTAAGTTACCGTCCAGCTACATCATTTAATATGCTCTGACATTCTTCCTAAGTCATATCTTAAGAATAATCTTCAGGCAAATCTTTGGAAAGTTCTATGAACATGCCTGCTGGTGTTTGTGCGTGTAGGTAGGCTTACAATATATAGACATGCTATTGTTAACATTGACGTAAAAACACGAGTGTGTACATGTTCATTAAGATATATTATAATAGTCAGTTATAAACTGTAATGCAGTTCCTTTTGTATACCCCCTTCTCCATCCCACACCATAAAGCTGAACACTTTTTACGTTTGATATTGCACTAAATATAAAAGGAGTTCTAGTCATTAAGCTCATTTTCTTTGAGACAATATGTAGTATTAGATATCAGCAGTAATACAAATTTAAACTGAGTTTTACTTCAATCAATAAATAAGAAATGTTCTTTATTTCAGTCAATGATTCAAGCATGTATGATGTTGTCTATTGCCATACAGACATGCTGATAATATAAAAAGAGCTAAAACTACGAACCATCAAAATGTGCCTTTAATTTAAGACAAAACTTTAGTTTGAAATCACAAAGCCTATCATTATTTATTTTTGTAGAGCACGATGTCATGGTATGCTACATATACTTTTTGGCACATAGGACACCGTCTTTAGCACATGCGCAGGAAAATTTACCGATAAAGTTAAAAACTACCTTAAACGCTGATTTTACGGCAGTTATTTCGAAATTTGAATGTGGCCATTCTCAAGTACAATTTCCAATTTTGAATGCCAAAAAAATATTACATAACTGCACCTTTACGCAAAATATCCTAGATGTACTTGCGTGTGGCCAATTTGAATTTTACATTTTATGAATGTTGTGCTTTCAGAAATTGAAGCAAGGTCCTCCATATTTATATTGATAAAAAGTTCATCATATGCGTAAATACCCTTATTTAGTTTTTAGTATATCAGATTTATTCTTGAAAATTATATAATCCCTAATTTGAGAATAATTTTGTGATAGAATATATGAAATTGACACTTAATATGTGATTCTTCTTATAAATTTTAAAATTACGCTCTTTTCATTCATGCTTTCGTACATGATGCTATGAATACGTCATAACATGACACTGCTGACGTCTAGATACTGCATCTGAGCATAAATAATCAATTTGAAGAAGTGCAAGGTGTGTTTGTGAAACACTATGCGCCCGGCGGCAACAAAGTTCATTAAAAAATTTTTAGTAGATAAGTCAAGTCAAGATCACAAGGTAATTGACCTTGACGTCATTCTAAAGAACTTTATTAGTGAAGTAACCATACCAACTATCAGGTCTCTATCTTTCATGATTAAAAATTATGGCGTGTTCTAAAAATCTATTTTTAGCATATAGGTCACAGTCATAGACCTTGATGTCATTTGAAAGATTTATATTAGTGAAGTATGCATACCAAATATAAACTATCTATCTCTCATGGTTCAAAAGTTATGGTGAAAGTTCGAAAAAGGTATTTTTAGCATATAGGTCACAGTCAATGTCACAAGGCCATTGACCTTGATGTCATTTGAAGGAGCTTTATTGGTTGAATATGCATATCAAATATCAAGTCTCTACCTCTCATGGTTCAAATGTTATTGGCGAAGGTTAAAGTTGACCCGGGCGCATAAAAATAGAAAAGTGAGAAAATAATTTTATGATAAAAAGTGTTGAAAAAAGATTGTGTCGAGTTTCCAATTTGTTGCCAGCACTAGATGTTGAACTTAATAGTCTACCTCGTTTCGGAGTAAATACTAGTAGTTTTGTTGGTTTGTTCACACAGTGTTATTTCAATTTAAGAAATGTATGGCATCTATGAATATTATGCATTCAAGACTGTGTTCTCAATCTTATTTACAGCAAATATAAGTAAGCAAACTCTCTCTTTTTCCCCGTAGCTTCCCCTTCTTTACCATCTTCCCAAGTCAGGAGTTTCTCATCTGTTCCGCTCCAAATAAACCCTTGACCGATTAGGAAAATTTTGACAGGATTTACTGTCACGCTATCTAGTGAGATTATTATCATTACACATTTTGAACTCTATTGACCTCTGATATTAATCATTCAGAGTAAACAATTCAACAGAGAATTCGAGATAATATTGATAGTCGGCAATAAATTAATAATCTAGTCAAATTATCAAATTTTCCATCAAAATGTGAACTAATTGCAACAGTTTCAAAACTTATTTTAATCAATCTATGATATGATCTGAATATATAACAAAAAGTTTAGAAAAATTTAGACATGGGAAAATTGAAAAATTGAGGTCATTATTGGGACGTATTGTGTTCACTCTGATTAAGTGTTAAACGAACAATGTAAAGTAGAAATTTAACTTCTATACTGGTTTAAAAACATGTAAGTAGGGAAATAAACTTAACTGAATAAACTGAATGGGAAAAATATTAAATTTTGGTTACTACAAGTGTATATGTGTTGGTTGCCATGGAAACAGTATAAATTGAGAATATCACCTACTTTTGAACAATGAACCTTTACAAACTCGAATACGTCGACAATTCTGTGTGTAGTCAATGTCCTAACAATTAGTAAGAAAAAAGAATTTCGTAGGAACTCCCCACTATTTTCTCAGTATTAGTATGTTTTTCTCTTGACCGTATATGAATGAAGTGATCAAATGCCTGAAATTATTTTGTATTGTTATATGGACTTTGAGATTGAATACTGTCCGTTATCTCCATATCCTTCTTATCATTCTTATACGAACATCCTAAGACATCCTTGAAATACTAGAATTATTTTTATCACTCACTGTTAATTCTCACTTTGTGGGAATATAAATTTCACGATTTAAATTTAAATGAAATGCAAATCATCCTAACATGTTTCTGCAAAGTGAAATGATGAATAAAATAAAATTTTTCAACTATATCGCTTTTTAGATCTTGCACATCTCAAATGTAAAAAATTTTAAAATGTATTTGTATGTTAACGTGATTACGTGGATACTTTCAAAATATGACGTTGTCATACATTATTCCAGAAAGCAATATTTTGGCAAAACTCTTTCTTTTAAATTTTAAATTAATTTCAATATTTTAGAATTAAAGGGGGCTAAACCACACTTTCCAGATTTTTACAAGGACTTTGTAGATAGGAAAAATTTCATATTTGTAATAGTAATCAAATTAAATACAAGAGTAAATTTGCCTTGAAATATACATTTAAATGAATTTACTTTTTTAATGTAATGTTTTTTTTGGCTATAAATATTTCCAAAATTTTATCTGTATCGATATTTTTTTAAGAAACAGGTGTTCAGTGTAAGTAGGGGTATCCTTATTTAAAATGTTTCTAAGTTACCGTCCAGCTACATCATTTAATATGCTCTGACATTCTTCCTAAGTCATATCTTAAGAATAATCTTCAGGCAAATCTTTGGAAAGTTCTATGAACATGCCTGCTGGTGTTTGTGCGTGTAGGTAGGCTTACAATATATAGACATGCTATTGTTTACATTGACGTAAAAATGCGAGTGTGTACATGTTCATTAAGATGTATTATAATAGTCAGTCATAAACTGCAATGCAGTGCCTTTTGTATACCCCCCTTCTCCATCCCACACCATAAAGCTGAACACTTTTTACGTTTGATATTGCACGAAATATAAAAGGAGTTCTAGTAATTGAGCTCATTTTCTTTGAGACAATATGTAGTATTAGATATCAGCAGTAATACAAATTTAAACTGAGTTTTACTTCAATCAATAAATAAGAAATGTTCTTTATTTCAGTCAATGATTCAAGCATGTATGATGTTGTCTATTGCCATACAGACATGCTGATAATATAAAAAGAGCTAAAACTACGAACCATCAAAATGTGCCTTTAATTTAAGACAAAACTTTAGTTTGAAATCACAAAGCCTATCATTATTTATTTTTGTAGACCACGATGTCATGGTATGCTACATATACTTTTTGCACATAGGACACCATCTTTAGCACATGCGCAGGAACAAATTTACCGATAAAGTTAAAAACTACCTTAAACGCTGATTTTACGGCAGTTATTTCGAAATTTGAATGTGGCCATTCTCAAGTACAATTTCCAATTTTGAATGCCAAAAAAATATTACATAACTGCACCTTTACGCAAAATATCTTAGAGGTACTTGCGTGTGGCCAATTTGAATTTTACATTTTATGAATGTTGTGCTTTCAGAAATTGAAGCAAGGTCCTCCATATTTATATTGATAAAAAGTTCATCATATGCGTAAATACCCTTATTTAGTTTTTAGTATATCAGATTTATTCTTGAAAATTATATAATAATAATAATAATAAATAGAATAATTTTGTGATAGAATATCTTAAATTGACATTTTATATGTGATTTTAAAATTACGCTCTTTTCATTCATGCGTACGTACATGATACAATGATTACGTCATAATATGACATTCATGACGTCTAGATACTGCATCTGAGCATAAATAATCAATTTGAAGAAGTGCAAGATGTGTTTGTAAAACACTATGCACCCGGCGGCAACAAGGTTCATTAAAAAATTTTTAGCAGATAAGTCAAGTCAAGATCACAAGGTAATTGACCTTGACGTCATTCTAAAGAACTTTATTAGTGAAGTAAGCATACCAACTATGAGGTCTCTATCTTTCATTATTGAAAAATTATGGCGTGTTCTAAAAATCTATTTTTAGCATATAGGTCATAATCAAGATCACAAAGTCATAGACCTTGATGTCATTTGAAAGATTTATATTAGTGAAGTATGCATACCCAATATAAACTATCTATCTCTCATGGTTCAAAAATTATGGTGAAAGTACGAAAAAGGTATTTTTAGCATATAGGTCACAGTCAATGTCACAAGGCCATTGACTTTGATGTCATTTGAAGGAGCTTTATTGGTTGAATATGCATATCAAATATCAAGTCTCTACCTCTCATGGTTCAAAATTTATTGGCGAAGGTTAAAGTTGACCCGGGCGCATAAAAATAGAAAAGTGAGAAAATAATTTTATGATAAAAACTGTTGAAAAAAGATTGTGTCGAGTTTTCAATTTGTTGCCAGCACTAGATGTTGAACTTAATAGTCTACCTCGTTTCGGAGTAAATACTAGTAGTTTTGTTGGTTTGTTCACACAGTGTTATTTCAATTTAAGAAATATATGGCATCTATGAATATTATGCATTCAATACTGTGTTCTCAATCTTATTTACAGCAAATATAAGTAAGCAAACTCTCTCTTTTTCCCCGTAGCTTCCCATTCTTTACCATCTTCCCAAGTCAAGAGTTTCTCATCTGTTCTGCTCCAAATAAACCCTTGACCGATTAGGAAAGTTTTGACAGGATTTACTGTCACGCTATCTAGTGAGATCATTACACATTTTGAACTCTATTGACCTCTGATATTAATCATTCAGAGTAAACAATTCAACAGAGAATTCGAGATAATATTGATAGTCGGCAATAAATTAATAATCTAGTCAAATTATTAAATTTTCCATCAAAATGTGAACTAATTGCAACAGTTTCAAAACTTTTTTTTAATCAATCTATGATATGATCTGAATATATAACAAAAAGTTTAGAAAAATTTAGACATGGGAAAATTGAAAAATTGAGGTCATTATTGGGACGTATTGTGTTCACTCTGATTAAGTGTTAAACGAACAATGTAAAGTAGAAATTTAACTTCTATACTGGTTTAAAAACATGTAAGTAGGGTACAGGAGTCTGAAGTTTTAATCGTCCAAAAAAAAAAAATCCGGAAAAAAATTTTCCTACCCTTTACTAAAAAGTCTGAAGTTTTAATCGTCCAAAAAAAAAAAACCGGAAAAAATTTTCCTACCCTTTACTAAAAAAACCCCAGGATGGCAACGTGTTTTGGGGGGGCCCCACCTAAACAAATAGATCTGGGCTTGGTCGGAAAAATCTCGCAACTAATTCAGTATTCGGAGTGTTTGTGCTATTTATTCAAGTTAAGAAATCAAATCTGCTTGACGACTACGGGCTGTTCATCGCCTTTTTTCCAGTTTGACAGCTCATCCTGGACTCCATGCCACTAAACCGGAAGTGAACTCCGAGGTGAATATATGACGTAATTGAAGAAAAGAACCAAAACAATGCATGTAAAACTTCATGTACAATTTTATGTTACCATACGTGATCAATAAAAAGATATATTTTTCAAACAAAATAATGCTTCATAAGGGCGCTTAGTCTAACTGTTTGGCTCTTTGTCGACATGGCTTTTTAGTGATTTAAATTTGGCGCTTGTAAAAACTGAATTATCTGTCCCTGGTACACATCGTCGTACGAGTAAGAAAAAGAATAAATAACTTTTTAAAGTTCTCTTAAATATATTCAAAATAACTGAATAAAATTACGTTGAACAATTATTTATTTTATTTCATTTGAACAAGTTTTTTATAAACGTCAAATATACACTGCGAGATTCTTTTCCGGTTTAGTGGCATGGAGTCCAGGATGAGCTGTCAAAGTGGAAAAAGGGCTAGGAACGGCCCGTAGTCGTCAAGCAGATTGAATTTTTCACATTAAATAAATAACAAAAACGCTCCGGAAACTGAATTAGTCGCAAGATTTTTCTGGCCAATCCCAGATCTATTTGTTTAGGTGGGTCCCCCCAAAACACGTTGCCATCCTGGGTTTTTTTTAGTTAAGGGTAGGAAAAATTTTTTCCGGATTTTTTTTTTTTTTTTTTTTTTTTGACAATAAAAACTTCAGACTCCTGTGAGTAGGGAAATAAACTTAACTGAATAAACTGAATGGGAAAAATATTAAATTTTGGTTACTACAAGTGTATATGTGTTGGTTGCCATGGAAACAGTATAAATTGAGAATATCACCTACTTTTGAACAATGAACCTTTACAAACTCGAATACAGTCACTTTGTTAGTTTACACACATACTCAAAATGCATTCTTTTGCCATAAATGCTTCAAAGAAATTATTCAGAAGATTTATGTAAATAGGTGGCAACCATGGGTACATTATAAATGAATTTTACATGAAAAGTTTTGGTATTCAGCAATGCTAAGTATAGCACGAATATACTCAATCACCAAAAGTTAAGAAACAGTAAAAATGTTTAATTAATATGAAAGGTAATATCCGAAAATAATTAGAAGCAGATTAAGAGGGGTCAGGAGACATCCCCAATAAGAATTTTTTTTATGAAAAATTAGCAGAAAATGTCCCCCCCCCCAAAAAAAATCCCTCCTGTAACTGAAAGATTTTCCCCGTATATGAAGAAAATTGTGGAAAGATCTCATAGAACTCCATTCCTCCCCAAAATGGATTTATATGTTTTTATCCTGGATTAGGTAGGTTGTTATTTTTTGTTGTCAAAACATATTCTGAAATCTGAATTTTTTTACGCACAGCAAAGCTGTTCCCCATAGATTACATTGTAGTTGTGTTGTCCACCCTTCAGAAAATTTTCTTTCAACATGTGACACCAGTTTTGAGTCCCTGCAATATGATTGGTTGGTAACTTGTATAAAATGCTCAGAAATAAAAAAAAATACTCTGTTTTCATCAGTATCATAAAATGCTTGTACACAATAATGAGTATGATGGATCTTGCTTGATCAGAACTTGAACCCACCCCACACCCGGGTACCCTACAGGGTATTTCTTGTCATGAGTTTATTAAAAATGCTATCTTACTCATATCAAGTGGATCAATGTATTGTTTTACCCTCCATAAAATGAAACCACGCCTTCCGGTGTCATAAGAACATAGCAACATGTAATGTTGCTTTATGGATGGTGATATTCCAAAAAATATTTCAAGATTTTTTTAGTGTAGCCCTCAACTACATTCAATAATATGAAGATAAAACACGTTTTAGGATAAAATCTGAAATTTTTATCCCTTGAAAATGATCATTGTTGACCAAGATGTAGCTGAATCAACAGTAATTAAATTGCATTGAGAACAAAATGTGAAATGTGCGCGCAAAGATTCTGCGCAGTTAATAATAATTATATCATTACCCTTCTTGAATCTTAATATATTTCAAACCGTTGCTATGTAATGTTACTTGAAGAGGGTGGGGGCAATTGAAAGTACACAGTAGATTATTTTATTCTTATTGATAAAAAAAAAATCTAAAGTCAAATTAAAGCACTTACACAAATGGAATGAAGGAAAAGAGAGCAAGCCAAGTATTTGTTTCAAGGAAGAATTCATTGTTAAACTCTTGGTAGATACTGGTTATTAATTACTACTTGTTAAAATTCATATGTAAAAGTATTATTAATGTTTCTTATATTTTCCCCAAATATTTTTATCCTAACAGTTATAGAAATTATAAGACTTTGGCTTTAATCTAGGAATTCGCCCGCATGGTGCAGTAGTTAGAGCATCTGTTCAAGAGTTGCGAAGTAAGGAGTCGATCTTTACGTCGTCGGTTCGAATCTTACTGTGGGATGTGGAGACCGACCGGTCGGATAAGACCGTATAAACCCAGGTCTCATGTCGCAGTAGGCACTGGCGCGAAAAAGATCACTCACTGCTTAATGGCCCTAAGTGCAGAGTATAGAAAAAAATGTGCAGCTGTCCACTGGCAAGTGGTGGCAACTCCATATGCATGGGACGTTGAACAAAATACAATTATACTAGAAAGATTCACGTCCTTTTACTTTTCTTTTTTCAATGTTGCTCTTATTAAGAAGTGACTTTGAAAGCTAGTGTTTCAGATTGTTCACATTCTAAAGCATGCTCATGGAAACGCCGTTTTCACCAGTCCCCATAAAATGGAGCTTCTATAAGTGCCGCATCAGGCATTTTAGTGTAGCAAACATGACCATATGATCTACAAGGAGAAGTTAAGTTTTTTAAAATGGGTTAAAAATATTTTGTTAAAAAGTTACATTAAGAATTTTAAAAAAGGGCATTTAAGCATACAGTTCTGTCTAAACGATTTCATTTGAATTATTTCCATTACTATAAACATTATGCAGCTTTGGTATGATGCATGGTACAGTCTTTATAGAGAAAAAGGTCAAAATCAATTGGCTTTTTATATAAGGTTCGCTACTTTTTTGCAAAAGCAATAAGCAGTAAATCTGGAGAGCAAAAATAAAATGTTTGAATCACACAGTTCAAATTTAAGTTCCGGAGATTCCTGAATGGAATTAAATATTTGATTTTTTTTAACTTGAAGACCTTCAAATCAAATCTTGTTCATGTGATTCCATAAATTCTGTACTCTTTATTTCAAAATGATAAAGAGCAAGAGCCATCTTATACATAAAATGGCCCTGTACTTATATCAATTAATAAACTATCACCCTCTTTCCCATTTCATATATCAAAAAGAAGTAGACACTTGGTGCTTTTTTTCTATAATAAAATTTCGTTTTGAAAATCCACATATTGGAAAACAGGCTTTTAGAAATTGCATTGTTCTTGAAATTTGCAGAAAACATGCGTATTTGACTTCAGCAAAGAATTAAAATATGAGCACAGCCCACGATCCAAAAAATAAAACATGTATTTTGATCTTCAGAAAAAGAGCTTTCATTATGTATTTGCATATTTTGGATCAGAAGTTGTGCTGTATATGAAAACTTGAAAAAATGCTTCAACTTTAGGTCATTTTCAAAGGAAATTACAGAATATGAGGAAAATGACGCATTTTATGACGTCATAATGCATTGTATAGATGTGTAATTATGTCACGATTAATAGATATGTGGTCACCAACACTCCAAGTGATAAATACTGCACTTGCAAACTAGACTGAGCAGTTTTGATTTTTCAGAAATTCTCAGGGCCAAATAAGGCCCAAAGTGCTTAATAAGGCTCTTGCTCTTTCTATTGTGACGGTTTTGGTTTTTTTGAATATTTAATTTGTCTTTATTAGCATATTTAGTGCCTTAAATTACCTTAAAGTTTAATACATTTTCCGATAGTCATCCCTGATGTTCAAAGTCCCGTATTTGTAATTTTGTAACTTTATTTGTTTTCACATGTGCTCAAGTTAATTTTACCTCCATTTTGGCTGTCATTCCGAACTTATTTTGTATCCTGACTTTTCATTTGTTGACAGATAGTACTTAGAACATATCAGAAATCATTTTAGATATTCACATTACTATTTCAAAGCTACTTAGTTAGAATGATTTTTATTGGTCAGAGTTTATATATAAATGGTAACAGTGGCATTTTCAAGTCACTCTAGGCTAAAGAAACCAAAGGTTCAAGCTTTCTCTTCTTCTCTCTGAGGGTTAAATCCCGGACTGCTCGTGCAGTCTCATTTTTTTTTTGTTTAGGACACGATCTAAATTCTGTAAAATGTAACTAAGTCCTTAGCTAGAGTCACATTGGTTCAAGGATGAATTAGATATCCCTAGGCCTTTATAGTGTTATTTATAATAAATAAATTGCCTTGTCCCTTGTGTAATAAATAGGGCTTTAGGAAATTTTTAGTCTACTTGCATAGAGTCTCACTATAATTTTTAGGGTGTTGTATGGAATCATAAAATCTCTTAGGTGTATGGAAGCTCACTCCCATCTATTTTGGTAGATTTTTCTTAGGGCATCACACTCATTTTCTCCCATTATATTTTTGTTATCAAATTATGTTTACTTTGTTATTATTATTCAGTTATTAATTTATTTTTCTACCTCATTTTTTTGTTTACATTTTGAGATTATTTTGGAAACTTATTTGTTATTTGTTGTCAACTACAAAATATTCAGAATTTCACCATAATAAATTAATTGTTAAAATTTAAACTTTCTTCTTATTTCAAGGTGTTGATCATAATCTAGGAATCTCAGAACCTGGGTTGAATAAAACAGGACCAGTTATTGTACCTTTACATAGTTAGTGGGCTTGGTCTGTTCCTTAGTATTACTTAGTAGAGTTTAAAGATAATTTTGCATACTTTTGGGCAGATTGAGTACACTTTGCGGCCATAGACACACTTGTTCCCGTTACACTATATATATTCTAGATATTTAATCAGAATATATTCTGTGATGATGCAATTGTAACAACTCTGATATACATTGTACATGTACTTGTCTGAGAAGTCTCCTTGCAGAATTCTTTAGAAAAAGGCTGTTTTGACTTATTTTGTATACAAACTGTGTCCCATACATTTTTTGCCTCATGAGTATAAATTGCAAAACTGCTGGGGTATAAATGTCCATCAGATGTTTACAAATAAAATGAAAATAAACACATTCACATTTAGGAATTTCACATACATGTATATTGTGAATACAAACAGCGTTCCATACTTTTTGGTTTACATGAATGGTAATTGCAACTATTATATATGTGTAGATGATATTTGGCCGGTGTGGAAGTCAAAACTTCACTTCTTTGAAAATCAAAATATATTATTTTTTTTATTTAATTTTGATTGCATAACAAACTACAGGTTAAAACAACAACTTTTAATGCTAATTGTCTATTGTTTACAGGCTGTCTGCTCATATAGAAAAAGTACGGTGTGCTAAAGGGTAATTCTAAATTCATATTGATACCTTATTTTAATCTTGCGATTTCCCAACTTTCCCTGGAGTGAATTTTTCTAAACTTTTTATATGTGAGTTACTAATAGCTTATCTATAAATCTGCATTAAAATATATACTGTTGCAATTAGTTCTCATTTTTCAGTAGAATGACTAGACTAACAACAATGAAAATCTCATGCAAACTTGCAGGAAGCCAGTCGGAGAACGTATTTTTAACCCCGTCAAACTTAGCCTATTCGATCGATGGTTTATTTGGAGCAGAGCGGATCAGAACTTTCTGACTTGGAAAAATGCTTCTTAGTTTGCCTTTTACGATTTCTTTATTTTTTGTTCTTAGGACTTCCTAATTTACATATTTGATGTTTTCTTTTATAAAGTGTAAGACCCATTTCATGAATACTAAATGTATAATGCAATTTTGAAAAAAAGCTTATCTATAGAGACAGTTTCATTCTAATTTCCCCTGTGGGGACCCGGGGTGACAAGAATAGGTCCCTGGCATTCCCCTTGCTTGTCGTTAGAGGCGAGAAAATGGGGCAACCTGTTGGCCGTGGGTTGCGACCCGTGTTGGTTGAGAAGGGGATCATGGTGGCTGAGGTCTGCAGGTGCTGGGTGTAATGCACCTGTCCGACCAACACTCCACTTTGGCCCCATATTCATCTAGACTGGAGGTCAAGTTTGGCCCGACTTGATCAATCGGCTAGTCATGCCGAGCTGATTTTATCTAACATGCCTTAGTATTGATGTACAGTGTATTTGCAATACCTCTATAATAAACTACCTTGCTTTTGCAATTTTCCAATACGCCGACGTTTCCATGTTGATATACCTATCAAGCGGTGGCTTAGGGTCAATCGGATATATTCTGTCTGAGTATAGTTTCTTTGTATCCTCTTGGTGTCAATCTTACTGGATATCCGTTTGATTTGACATCGCCCTTGTTGGCGCTCCAGGGCGGGCGGGGAGCAAGGACTCTTGAAACTACTTTACATAACCATGGCTTCTTCCAAAAAACGTTGCTACCCATCAGGTTTCGATATCTCATTTAATGAGGAACAAATCAATTCGGTTGTGGAACACTGGCCTCGCTTCATCACACTTGAGGCAAAACTATCTGATCAATTTACAAAGCCTTTAACAAAAGTATCTCCTTTCGTCATACAAAAAAGGGGTATAAGGTATCATTGGTACACCAAAATCAGTGAAAAAAATGGAATATGGCGCTCTTCTCATTGAAGTCACCAAAAAACAACATTCCACCTCTTTGTTGGCACTGAAAAAATTAGCTGATATTCCGGTTGTTGGAAAAGTCCATAGTGGGCTTAACCAAAGTAAGGACATTTTGTTTGACAGGGATCATGACCTGGATGGAATTCCTGAACAAGAAATCCAATCTGAATTGGAATCCCAGGGAGTGGTCTCTGTTAAACGATTTATAAAGAAACATAATGAAAATATTGAACCAACAAATACTTACCTTCTCACATTTGGCATGCCAACATTACCAACAAACATTAAAGATGGTTTGTACCAGATGAAAATTGAAATGTTTGTCCCAAATCCGCTGCGCTGCTTTAAGTGCCAGCGATTTGTACACGGTCAAAATAATTGTAAAGGCTCTGAAACGTGCTTCAGGTGTGGTGAAGAGGGACATGACGGAAAAAATTGCCAGAAGGACTTAAAATGTAAAAAAAATTGCAAAGGAAACCATATGGCGTCTTCTTAACAGTGTCCAATTCGGAAAAAAGAAAAAGAAATACAAAAGGTTAAAGCCGAAAATCGAATACCTTACCCAGAAGCAAAAAAAACTTGTCGGATGTCGAAGTTTTAAAGTCAATTTTAATAAATTATCTTTACTTATTCTGGACCATTGCCCAGTTGCTATTTGTTTACAAGAGACACATTTGAAAGAAACTGATAAAATAAATATTAAAAATAACAGTATGTAATTAAAAATTACAGTATGTACAACCATTATGCTCAAAATGAAAGAGCGTCAGGTGGTTCTACTATTGAATACACAATAAATCTATTCATAGCCAACTTTCTTTGAAAACTAATCTTCAGGCGATAGCTATACGCATTTCCCTTCATAAAACAATTACAGTGTGTTCTGTATATATCCCTCCAAATTATGAATTACAGTCCTGTGAACTGGAAGAACTTATCAAACAACGTACAGCTCCATTTCTTCTAATGGGTGATTTTAATGCCCATAATCCACTTTGGGGCAGTAACAAAGTATCAGATAGAGGTAAAAAACTTGAAAACGCAATATCACACTATAATCTTTGTATTCTTAATGACGGCTCAAGCACTTTCCTGCATCCAGGCAATGGTTCGTATTCTTCAATAGATATCAGTTTAGCAGAACCTTCTCTACTTTTAGACCTTAATTGGTCAGTACATGACGATTTGTGTGGTAGTGATCATTTTCCAATTATTGTAAAAATAGATTAACCTTCCGAAAACTCTTCTGTCCCAAACTGAAAACTAGATGAAGCTGATTGGTCTCAATTTGAAAACTTGGGTTTACAAAATATTTCCAATGAAAAATTTGAAAATCATACCGATCCTATTCAAAAGTTTACTGAAATTCTCTTACATACAGCAAATAAGTGCATACCGAAAACCTCGACTAAATCACCTAAAAATAAAAAACATGGTTTACCGAAGAGTGCAGTGACGCTATTAAAGCTCGTAAAAAAGCAGAAAGACAATACAACAAATCACCAACATCCTTAAATCTAAACAATGTTCGTATATTTAGAGCAAAAGCCCGTAGAACTATTAACTTTAGCAAACGAAAATCTTGGAAAAAGTTTGTATGAAGATTTGTATGATAAAAGTAAATCATGTATAAAACCTTTAGGACTTAGATCTAAAAAACACATCAGAGATTCTGAAATACCTTTGGATATAATTAAAACCACAAACTTTTCTGAAATACCACCATGGCAATTAATTAAACCAAGTGTAGATACATATTTAACTGAATATAAGAAATCGGAGACAAATCCTCTTGTTTTTATACAGAAATTGAGTGGAATAAAACTTACTAAAAATTCTTCAGTCGACATTTACACAGACGGTTCAAAAGATAAAAATAAGGTGGCAGCAGCTGCAGTGATTGACAAAAGTGTTTTTTTTCTACACGGCTTCCTGATGGAGCAACTATTTTTACAGCAGAAGCAAAAGCCATACAACTTGCTTTTGAATATATTAAATATTCTACTGCGAACAAATTTACAATATACTCGGACTCGCTTTCATGCTTACAATCGATCAAAATATGAACATTGAACAACCGTATATTTCATATCTATTAGTCCAATATTATCATCTTACTCACCAAGGTAAAGTAAAAGAATTTTGTTGGATTCCCAGTCACATTGGCATACCTGGAAATACCAAAGCTGACGGTGCTGCAAAAACAGCACTTCAGTATGATGTTACTTTTTTTCAAAATATCATACACTGATATCAAATATTTTGTTAAACTTTATGTAAACTCACTCTGGCAAATTTATTGGGAATTCTGTGATACAAATAAACTTTATGCTATAGAAAACAAAGTCGACAAATCACATAATTTCGGCTTGAAACGCCAAGACGAAGTGATTATTTCTAGAATACGTATTGGCCATTCAAAAATTACTCATGAATATTGAATTACTCGGGAATTGCAACAAGAATGTATATCATGCGAATGTCCGTTAACTATCAGTCATATTCTTTTGGAATGTATCGATTTTTCTCCTTCTCGAAGCAGACTCTTTAAAAATGTACAAACGATGCATGAACTTTTTGCAAGTATATATGTTTATACGATTTTAGAGTTTTTACGTGAAACTGATTTTTACTGGAAAATTTAAAATGATATGACTAAACAATGTTGTATATATTTTTAACTGTTTAAATTATACATTTTACCTGTTCATATATTTTTATATTTAGAGTCCGTCGGATGGGACGTTAAATGGTGCCCCGTGTCAAGGATAACAACCCCTTTGGCACGAAAAAGATCGTTTCTCTGGTTTTCGAAAAAGAGTAGGCTCATTGGGGGCTGCCAGAGAAACCAAAAAATTTAAAAAATGATCATTCTTAATTTAATCGCCGAAATATGGCTGAAATACTGCCGACTCGGCATTAAACAATAATGATCAATCAATCATCATTCAAATTTAGTTTGTGCAGAAAGGGGAGGGCAAACCTTTAGAAATTAATACATTGCAGAGTTTTTTTCTCGAACAAAAAAAAGAAAGAGAAATCTGTAATTAATCTAATAACTCTGAAATTGAATCCAGATGGTCTACCTGCACTTGTATACGAGGGTCGTTCAATAAGTAATGCAATACTCAATATATCATAATACATGTTGAGGCATTTGAATTTATTTTTTTTTCATATTTAAAAAGTTCTATTTAAGATCTACTAAACACAGAAAACCCCACGAACTTTCATAGTGTCTTCGCAAAGAAATTCATTTTTAAAGTAAGCATGGTCACTACACTGAGCTGAAAATTGTTTATAAATGATCTCCGCCAAGAAGATGAAAATAAGTGCGTATTGAGATATCCAAATGAAGGACTAGCAATAGTAAGTTTTATCTTCAAATCGCATAAAGGAAAGTTGAACAGGATTTTTGCAAAGGAAGTTTAAAATTCGGCCATGGTATTTTTCCTGTGCTTAACAATGCAGCTGGATATACTCTTGGAGAAAAAATAAAATTTTGAAGAAAAGAGAGCATACAGGACTTTTCAATGACCCATATTAGTTTAATCGCAGCCACTGTGAGATCTTTTCGTCCCCAAAACACATGAAAACAATCAAAGGAAGATTTTACAATGTCAGATATGCCATGGGAAATGATATTTCTCAGTGTCTTTGGGGTATCCCTAAAGATAAGTATGCTGAGGATTTCTGTTCATGGATTCAAAGACTTAAGACACATGTAACTGGTAACAGGGGATGTCTTTAGGGATTGAAACTATGAAAAATATGTATTACGTACTTTTCTTACTTTTAGATGATATGTTGCATTATTTATTGAACGACCCTCGTACATCTGTAGAAGTAGTCTCGGTACTACTATACAAACTGCATGGTCAAAAGTGTCCGGAATTCTGTAACATCTGAATGCATTTCGAGGTAAATACCGGGGTTATCCGATTAAAATTAAAAGGTGTGCGAAGCACGATTTGGGCACATTGAATGAATAAAAATAAACATGGATTTTGGACCCTAATTTAACTTTAATAGAAAGTGGTTTGCTTACCGGCTTTCTCAATCACATCTAGGGTCATCAGACATAGCATGGATCGGACAGATTAACAAACTGGATAACTAAGTAATTTATCAATAGAAGCAAATCCCTGCGGAAGTGATGTAAAAGTATTACTTGGGGATGACAATTATTAAAAATAAAAGAATAAATCTCCATTTCATTTTATATAAATACAACTCATATCAATTCTACAGTGAGCGAATTGGGACGTATATTTTAGCTTACCTGAGCCGAAGGCTCAAGCGAGCTTTTCTGATCACATTTTGTCCGTCGTCCGTCCGTCTGTCTGTCCGTTCGTCTGTAAACTTTCATATTTTTCTTCTCAAGAACCAATTTATCTAATCGGTCATGGGCCAATTTTAACCAAACTTGGTACAAAGCATCCAAATTGGGTGAAAGGGAATTCAAATTGTTAAAATTAAGGGCCCAGTCCATTTACAAGGTTAGATAGTCCCAAAAGACAAAAATAGGGTGGGGTCACTGAAAAATCTTCTTCTCAAGAATCACTTGGCCAAGACAGCTGAAACTTATTTGGAAGCATCATTGGGTATAGTAGATATTTAATTGTTAAAATCATGACCCCCGGGATTAGGGCGGGGCGACAATAGGGAATCCAAGTTTTACATAGAAATATATAGAACAAATCTTAAGAAATCTGAAGAAGAACCACTGGGCCTGGGAAGCTGAGACTTCCCTTACAATAGTTACTATAGTTAACTAAAGTAAATCAAAATGTCAAAGTTTGCGTCAACGTTTTTCAAATTCATATCTTACTTACAAATCGCCCCCACCTATTTTTCCTTTAAAACTTCACGAATCTGCAGGACATATATTTCATTGTCAAAATGCACGAATAAATCCGAGTTTGTCACATACAGAAAACATACTCACTCTGATAATTCTATTTCTTTATCATAAACCCAGATTCTTTTTCTTTTCAATGGAAACAATGATTAGGAGTAGTAAAATGGGATTCAGTTTATTAATATGAATATTTATTTCTTAAAGTTTTTTTTTATTGTTTTAATTTTTCTAGGAGTTCTTCCTTTTAGTTCACTTTAATTTCAAATACCTTGAAAATAAACCCGTTTAAGCTACCTTACTTCTTCAAATTTCATTGCTAAAAGCGGTGCCCTTAGTGAAATCTAGTTTTCATAGTTTGCATTTTCAGTAATATTACAGCTATGAAAAATATATAAACAATCATCAATATTTTATAACAATACACATACATGTAGATCACTTTCCAGAACATACGGTCAAAATGAGCGTTATTGTCCTTTTATTGTGCTCATAAATGAAACATTATTATAAGAGTTATCTTTCTTAGTCAATAATAAGTACGAAGTATACGCACTATAGAATGTGTAGATAAAACAACGAGATCAATTTATACCGATCTTTTCCAGAAAAAAAAATTATATGACCAATATTCAATATACATTTAAATTAGTCAAGAAGTCTTATGACGGGACAGTTTTAAAATGTTAAGTAAATATTAAATATAAATAAGTAATATAAAAGTTACGAAAAAAAAATTAAGTTTTTCAGCTAAAGGTCCTGTTTCTCCTTAATCACATACTAATGTTAAGCTTCATTTAAATAATTTCCGTCGGTAGCAATATCTCAAAAACTCTCTTGATATATGTTTCGGGAAAGGTCGCGGTTAAAGGGTATCGTCTTTTCCCACTTATAACATAAGATGACAAATCTATTTAGATAAGTGTTTACATTAAGTCTCTGTGACTATCTCTCTACTCCTTCTGCATCCTGTCTTGTGATTTGTGAAGATATCGTAAATAATAGGGGGTTATGATTGCACTTAGGACTGTATGTACTATAACCTCAGTATCATGTTTATGAAAGATCCTTGTATATACTTTTTCTTTATAGATTGAATAAATAAAAAAAAATATTTTCGCCCTTTTTTATTCAAAATCAAATTAAATTAAATTTAATGTTTTGGAACTTTACCCTCACATACTTTTACTCGAAGAATATTTTCCATTATGATACATGTATTGCAATTACTATTTAATAGAGGTCTTAATTTATATTTTTAGAATAAGTTTTACACCTTCCTTCAGCAAACTTTGCCAAAACATGAAGATATGTCAAATAAGTCAATAAAAAATTTACACCACTTTTTGCCCGAAAATCATATATTTTGACCAATATTTCAAAATTAACATCACTGACCCCAACTTTTTCTTTCATTATTTTAAAGTACTCGATTCTTGTGACTGATCACCACTTTCATAAAGTCGTAAAAAGCTTGATTTAAGAAAATGTTTTATTGCCTATTTAGTTTTTTAATACCCCAAAATTTGTTACTTTTTAGTTCAAAAAAGGTCACACAATAATCAAAGCGCATTAGATTGCAGTTTTTTTTCAATGATAAATATTATCAAAAATATTTGTACGTAAAACAAGATAATATTTTTTGCCATGGTTACATCTGATAAAATACAATAAAAGTTTAAGTAATTAACCAAAAAATAAAAATTTAAATGCAAAAAGGTCAACTTTATTGTACCGTAGATCATTCAGATAAACACTGACCCCCTATTTTCTCTGCGATTTTGAGTCACTCTACATGAGTACTTATCCTAAATAACTTCCCAATAAATCTTTGATTTAACAAATTTGACGAGTGACATACCTTAAAGAAATATCATTTCTGAATTGAGATCTAGAAAGGCCAATTTAGCCAAAACGTCTGAACGTTGAAAGAAAAAAGTGTGGAAATCCATTTGTGACATACATACAGACAGAGGGACACCTAGACAGACGGGCGGACAAACGCAGAGGAAAATTATAGTCCTCTCCAGTTTCATCAACTTCAGTTTGATTTTTCCAAAAAAAAAAATGGTTTGACGGTAGCCAAAATAATCGGATTTAATAAATTTCACGTTCATTTTTGTATACGTAGGTTCAATACATTTGGTCACCATTTGGTCATCATTTTGAAGAAGGGAACTTCTTTATAGAGTAGGATCCCCCCCCCCCCCCGGAAAATTTACTTTGGTGTTGGATTTCCAGGGGAAATCCTACTCCAGAGCCAGTTTTTCTGGGGGAAATCCTACTCTAGAACCATTTTTCCGGGGGGGGGGGGGGAATTCTACTCTAGAGCCAGTTTTCCGGGGGGGGGGGGGGGGGGGGGGGGGTAGATTTAAAGGGGGAAAACCTACGTTTTTTCAAATCTCCTTTCCGGATATCTATTTTCCTTTCCTTGTTTAATTTATGTATATATTTTATCCCCTTCAACTTATAAAAAGGATATTGTATCCTTGCATCGTATCAATTTGCTTACCCGTATATAGACGTACGTTCCTTTTCAACCATCTCCACTTAAAGCCCCCCCCCCCCACCCCCCCCCCCCACCATTTTGAAAAATCCTAGATCTGCACCTGTATGGAAAGAAAAACTCAACACACATGTAGCAATGCACTTTCATGGAAAAGGACTTTAATCATTACGTCAAAGCATATGTACAGAACAATAATGAAATGTATCGGGATAACGAACACTCCAAAGTCATTGTGCAAAAAAATTCTAACATGTGATTTTTAAAATGAACGTAGGAAGTGTTTGAATTTGCACCCCTTCTCAACAGATTTTAAATAGAGTCTATTATTATGCGTAGATATGTAAATGATCTTCTTTTGAGTCTATGTCTACTTTTTTGTCGAGCCATTCTATATAAATGTATATTATGACAAGATATTGTTTTATGTCCAAAATAAATAAGAAATAAGCATTTTTATGATTTGTTTTTACCAATTCTTTTCCTTGAGTTACCGGTATTCTAAAATCTTTATTTGGACAGTTATTTTCCTGCCTTTAAAAAAAGTACGTGTTTGTTTTTCATTAATGTACTTTTCCTTTTCAGGTTGAAAGTGACGGACGGATGTATTTTTATTGTCATATATTGTTGGAAATTTTCAAAAGGCAGGGGGAAGAGATGGTATTAAATACTGTTAATATTTGAAGCCCAAGTACTAACATTTTTTTATTCGAATATAAGGGAATGGTTGGAGTTAAATTGTAGTGTCATTTCGAAATGACAAATTATTCTTTGAAAATGTTTACAGCAGGGGACTGTAATGTATCTTATATGTTGCATAATATTTCTATCCCATCTGCATCCTGTACTTTGGTTTGTCCTATTTTAAAAAATAGGATGTTATGATTGCACACAGCAGCACAAGCATTATTGCCTCAGTAACATGTTTATAAATGACCCACATTTTTTTCATAATTTATAAAATAAACATTATTAGAGACATAATTATGTCTTATATAAGTGTTCTATTTTCGTCTGTTTTTATCCGAAATCCAGAATTAATTTTCCTCGAAAATTTATAACAACTAAGAAACATCTATCCCAATTACAAATTTATTTTTCTTTCTTTGTCAAATATTTTGAGGATTCTTTCCCCGAAGGTTGATTTATCAAGGGTGCTTCATTCATTGCTTCAATTTATTCTTATGTACGTTCCTTTATAACCCGTTCCACTTCAATCTCCCCCCGCCATTTGAAAAAAATCTAGATCCGCGCCTCTATTGAAGGTAGACTGATTAGACTCGTCGCAAATATAGCTATGCATGTAATTTTGATTATAAAGTTAAAGCATTTATGTTGAACTATAATGAAATATACGAAGAAAATAGTATTCATGCTCAAATGACCTTATCAATATATGTAATCTGAGATTTTAACATGAATACATAAGGTGTTTTAGCCCCAAACCTCCTTTTTCGATTTTTTAGAAAGATTCTGTTGTCACACTTTTGAGAAATCGTCTCCATTTTTTTTCTGAAACCATACTATACTAGTGTACATTAACGCAGATAATATTTCTATACTAAACACAAATAAGCATTTCAAAATTGTAATTTTCCAAATCCTTTATTAAAAAATTATTTCCTGCCATTAAACAGAGTAGAGTTTGTTTTGCATGTTTGTATTATTTATCATTGAGTAAAATGCTGACTGACTTTTTCATACTTATGTTAGTCCATTATTTTTAAACATAATTGACGACGGATTTTCCCGTTATTTCCAGATCATGACAACGAGCACACGGCGGGTGTGACCGGTCGGCAGGGGATGCTCACTCCTCCATGGCACCTGATCCCACCTCTGATGTTTTGGAGGTCCGTGTTTGCTTCAATATTGAATACTGTTCGTTATCTTCATATCCTTATAGTTATTGATAAGGATTAATGGAAATCCTAGTATAATTGCACCCAGCACCTCACGCATAATTACCTCAGTAACAGTTTTATAAAATATTACTTTTTTATCATTTATAAAATTAAGCACAATATTCATTCTTGTTTATGTTCTCTTTTCACCCGTTTTTATCAGAAATCAAAATCAATTCCCTTGCCAAGTTTAAGAATTTACAAAAAAAGGAAACATAGATATGTACGCATGATACGGGGCCTATCTCGATTCCTGTTTTTATACAAACCACAAAATGTCTCTATTGTACCCAGAAGGAATAATTCCCAACCCACGGACAAAAAATAGTACACATCCATAAAATGAACCATCTTTCGAAGAAAAAAAACTTTGAAAACCGAACTTTCCTCTGTAAATAAAATTTAATTTTGCTTCTAAATTTAGATTAATAAGAGTTCATTACACTTTTAAGTTTCTATTTTTTTTCCTACTTGCTTGACTAAAACTTTAATGGAATCAGTTAATATTTTATTTTACTACACTACAACTACAAGTTACTAAATATTGTTATCATTAACATGTCTAAGGATGGAAGAGAAAGATCATGTGGACAAAGGATTTCAATATATGTTTTCAAAATATAGCTAAGAATAGCGTAATGAACAGGAGAATCTTGATATGAAACCAAGAAAGCAAAAACCATCAGAAAACTAAAATTAATAGAATTCAAGGTTATTTATACCTGCATATGCTGTATGCTATAAAAATGACAAAATCGGCATTTATGTCATAATCACATTTGAAGTTATGTATATTATTCTTTTAAGAAATAATCAGAATAAGTTTGAGCATAAATGTTACAATGCAAATCTGATTACCATTCCATTTCTCTGATAATTATTCCATTATGTATTGTAGGCAATTCAGAAACGGTTCTGTTGGTTTTAACAGAACGTGGGCGGACTATAAAAAGGGATTTGGGACGTAACTGACTTATTCTGGTTAGGTAAATGTTTCTTAATATTATATAACCAGTTATTTAATGAATAGAATGTGGCTGACTCTTATTAAATTGGTAGATATTTATATCTTAAAGCAATTTCTTTGACATTTCTTTAACATGTGATGTTTACTCGATAGGTGAATATTTCTGTTTCTCAACTGATACTAACTGGATAAGTTAATATATCTTTAAATTATATAACATTTAATTAATGAAAAAACATAAATAATATAATTGATGTTGTGCTGTCTAAATTTGAATAACATTTCTCGTACCATTTATAATTCTAAAGATCGCCTATTATTAAATAAAATTAATACAAAATGATGTGGATTGCTGATAACATCTCTGCACAAATATATAATTGTATTTGACTGTATTTAACTATGATGACCTGAAAATATTTTTTTCTTCATCATGTTTTTTTGCGGAATGTACTACAGCAATAATGTATTGCAGGAAATGACGTGATTCATCAACTGATTCATCAACTGACAAAGGGATGGAACTCCCCCCTCTACGTCTCCATTACAATAACAAACGGCACCACGTTATACGAACTTTATCATCAGTTTTCGGTTTCTGGTGAATCAGACAATTACAGATTCTTTCTCGGAGGACCAGCTACCGGGACGTTGGGTGAGTAAGGTTCAAATGAAAAGCATATAGAGAGTGATTAGGCCATCAACAATTTTTTTTCAGCCACTGTAATCTCAGGTAGATGTGTTTGATTTATCTTTTGACTTACCCTTTGATGTGACTTTTATTTAAGTCCAGCTTTCAAAGATTTCTTTTTTAATTTATACTTTAAAATCCGTTATTTATTGGATATTATTTATACTTGTTTATAAGTATTAGAGTTTTTTTTAAAACTATACATTATACTATCAATCCGTAGTCTTGTTAATTTAAGAGTTGATCCTAGTTTTGATAAGTTGCAGAAAAAGCGAATATGAAAAAATGTAATTAATGCGATTATATACTTTATTAGAAAAGATGCGTGAATACCCGTGTATAATGCTAACAATAAAATTGATACTGTAAAATAATAGTGTTTGTAATATAAATTTGTTTAAAATATATTACCTATTTATTTTTAAATCTAAGTTTTATAAATAGAAATGATCTGAATTGATGTAAATGGTGTTTTGATATTTTGTCCTTGACTATTGTAGGTGACCGAATGCTAAACACAGGGATGTCCCCGTATAATCTGTCTGGGATGTACTTCTCCAACCCAGGCAGAGATAACGGTAGATATAGCCACATATATAGTGACCGTAACTGTACTGCGTACTAGTGGTATAACTCATGTCACGCCGCCTTTCTTAACGGTCACTGGTCCTCGACAGACTGGTACAATCCATGGTCTCCTACATATAGAGGGGGTTCTCATGATGATAAGGGCTCATTGAATAAGTTACATGATGTTTTAATAATGCGCTGATGTTGACTGTGTTATATCTTATAGCAAAAGATTGTAAAGAAGAATCTTATAATAATAAAACCTAACTGACTGTATCATATCTTATTTATTGACAAATTCATAGTGAAGTTTGAAGATATTAATTTTTTGTAAAGTTGTTTATACAAGAACATATAAAGTCGGATAAGTTAATCATAATTGATGTCTTTATCCTAGTCATAATGGTGCTCTCCATACATCATAAACTATTACTGATAGAATTTTATAAGATCAAATGACATTATATATTGTTGAACCAATATCAATATATGGTAAGGTTTATTTATGTAAATAAAGTCCAATTTTTTTCTGAAAATATTGATATAACCCAATTTATTCAATAAAAATATACCAATATTCATTTTCTCATATAATGTAAATTTTGTTTTTATGTAACTTCATATCATTTTATTATTGATCTTATGATATTACCAAATAAATTAATAACAATGAATCTGTTTACTTCTAATAAATGCAATGAATTTTAATTACTGTCCCTCTTAAATAGTCAAATAAGGCCTAAAAAAGATATCCGTTAATAAGAAAATCTCCAAAGAACTTTTATGTCAAAGTTTACTCTATATACAAATATTTACAAAACAACACATATATTTTGTTTTAAAAAGTGTTTTGAAAGCTACCACACTCAAGTAAGCAATAAGAAGGATATGGAAATAACGAACAGTATTCAATATCAAAGTCCATAAAATAATACAAAATAGGAGCAGAGCAAACCCGGACTTCCAAAACATCAGAGGTTGGATCAAGTGCGATGGAAGAGTGAGCATCCCCTGCTGACCGGTCACTAGTCATGATCAGAAAAAAATAACGGAAAAATATATCGTCAATTCAGTGTATAAATAATGGACTAACAACTAGAATGAGGAAAGTCAGTCAGCATATGACTCAATGATAAATTGTATTTGCTTTAAAGGTCTTTGTATCGACCATAGAACTTACGAAATGATGATTTTAAACGAGACTGCTGATATTCTTGTTTCATCATCTTGCTTGATAATAATTTACCTCGGTTTAGAAATTGTTCATACGTAGAGCATGCTCTTACATATCGAATCAACTAAGATATATACACTGCGTATGCAGGTGATGAAGGTCTATTGATGTATAAGTAAGGGAAGCTTCCGATAGAAAAGTTAAAGTCATCACGTTTATCACATAGCTGGGTTGTTAGATTACCATTAATGTCTTTTTCAAGTAAAATATTCAAGTATGAAACAAGGAAAACGTAGGAATGGGTATTGTTTTTTTTTTTTAAATTTTTTGAAAGGGTTAGTCTAATAAAAGTTACGATGTCTGCAAAGAAATTGGGCAACACGCGTTGGCGCCATATAATTTCTTTGAAACACAGCTGAAATTATGAAACTATATCCTTCAAAAATTAATTATTCGTTGCATAAACTTATATTAATTTATCCCATACCTTGCCTGTTATGTTATTTATATTAAATGTATCATCCATCTGTAAGCTACAGTTAATGGAAGAGCCATTTTTACAATTTCTGGTCATTATGAGCTTAATTTTTTTGTATATTTTTTTTTATTTTGTTGCACTTCCTTGTCGTTCAAACGATTGTGACGTCAAAATAAAGGCATGATTAAATCTTTTTGACACCATTTCTATATTTTGTTTGTGAAATCTATAGATTTCATTTTATATTATATACAAAAAAAATGTAACACCACAACAAGGAATTATAGGTGTAAAGATTATTGATTTCACTTTGACATTCTTAACGTTGAAGAACGTACAAGTGTAAATTCATAAAAAAACATGAGGCAGTTTGACAAAAGCTATATGTCAGTAGCTTCCCCTCTTTATAACCCACACAATGAATGACATAGAGATACAAATCAAATATGTTTTTATGTATGGATGTTTTATTTTAAAAAGACATTTCATAGTTATTTAAGAATCAAGCTCGTGATGACTTTGATTTTAGAATCGTCAACGTCTCCTACTTGTTTGTCAATAATTCATCTCGTTTTAGAAATTGTTAAAATGTAGAGCATGCTCTGACGTGTCGAATCAACTGAAATGTATAAACTTCGTATGTAGGTGATAAAAATAGATTGCTGCATAAGTAAGGAGTTGATAGGAAGTTAAATTCATCAGGGTTATTAGATTTTCATTGATAGCATTTTCAAGTACAGTATCCAAACATGAAACAGATGGTCAGACTGTGTTGTATCTTTTTTCTCAAGCTCATATGGATATGGATATATCATATCGACATAAAAATGGACATTACCAATGTTAATTGACAAGACATCGTCGATATGTGTAAATGTCCAGATGAAGGTCACAGAAGTGTGTCTTTTTCTTTTCATGCATAAGATTTTGCACAAATTCTGCTTCTGCTTCAAAGATCTCTTTGATATACCGGCCTCTGAGTTGTAAATGTCAGTTCGGAGTTCTCGGACCATCTAAACAAACACCTATATTAACTCCTTTATACAGTATATTTTTCCGATAAAGATTCCTCCCTGCTTAACGGTCCGGCGTGCCGATTATAGGACAAAATTTGTAACTCACCACTGGCAAGTGGTGGTTTCTCCATATGACTTGAAAATTATCGAGAGAGACGTTAACCAATATGCAGTCAATCATTAAAAATATACATGCAGATTGTGGCTTAAATATGAATGTCAATTTCGTAATTTCTAAGGCTTATATATCCAAGGCAAATATATTTTTAAAGAACAGTCCATTGTTTGTGCGCTGGATTTGCAGCGGATTTTTCCTTTGTTTCCCGATCATGACAGGGAGCACATGGCGGGTGTTACCGGTCAGCAGGGGAAGTTCACTCCTTCATTGCACCTGATCCCACCTCCGATGTTTCTGAGGACCATGGTTGCTCTGCTTCTACTTTGTATTGTTTTATGGACTTTGATATTGAATACTGTTCGTTATCTTCATACCTTCCATATAGAAAACGATAAAAATACTTAGTTACTTGTAGTTTTAGTAAAACAAAGTACCAATTTCATGACTATTCATACAAGTTCTTAATCAGCATAAAAGAAACAATAAGGAACCTGAAGAAGTATTGAACTTATATTATTATATATTTAAAAGTAAAAATTATTTTGAGAGAGAAGAAGACAACGAGAAAGAGTGAGTTAAGATCGAGTAAAAAAAAGAGAAGTAAACAGAGAAAATGAACTTAAATTATTATAAAGTTTAGAGTAAAATTATTTTTAGAGAGAGAGAGAAAATGGAGAGAGGTCTGACTGTCCACCCTCCTTCGTCAGTCTTCATATCACAGTAAACTGTGACGCAGCTCCCGTTACCAAAGGGATCGATAAGATATTTTCCAGACTGCTTGCGTCCGGTAAAAATAGTTCCTGACAATCAGTTTTTATTTTTAAGCCTACATATTAATGAAAAAAAACATTTATGATATTGTATCAATGAATACAAAAACATCGATCGATTGAGAGAGAGAGAGTAAAAATTAAAAGTAAAACTTTTTAGATAAAAGAAATGTTTTTTAACACTCTTTATTTTTGTTACATCTTTCTCGAGTCTCTTCATCATCTTGCCTGTATTTTCCTCGAGTCTCTTCATCATCTTCTTGAGTGAATGAATCTACAGTTTGGAACCTCTCTTGTTGAATGAGAAGTTCACGTATTTGCATCATTGTCTCTCCATCACTAGCACAGCAATCGTTTTCTTCTGAGTAAATTTTCTGAGAACTTGTACACAAGAAACTGCAAGCAAGGATCGCTGCCCACACCATTGCCATGTTTAAACTTTCTTGTTGCTGTCTTAACGAAGGTATTTCTGAAATAAATCGTTTCTTGAAAAAATCCATAGCTTTATATATGGAACTAAACACAGAAGATTAGAATTTAACCAATGATATAAGTCAATGACTTTGACCCCTGAATGTCACTTAAATGTTGAGCTAAAATTTTTATATTCATAAAATAATTGTTAAAGTCAGAAAAGCTTATCAAGCATGGATCACGGTCGTAACATCAGAGAGGAGGCAAGCCTTTACTCCACCTATTCTAGGCTTGTGATTTTTTAAAATAACTAATTATTAGCTTTTCACAAGTTCACACAATTCAAAATAAACAAACAAAAAAGTGCAAAATGGATTTCTTAGTACATTTTGCTCTTGTTACAAAACTGCACAATTTTAAATGATTATTTAAAACGACAACCTCGTAGAAAAGCTTTAAAAAACAAAAATCTCAGTTAATCATATTACCAGGGTTATTCATAAATGATTTTAATTCACCAGTTTTTTGTGTATGTTTATACAGTAAAAGAGAATATGTTGCCTCTTAAAAAAAGGTAAAATTATTAGATACCTTGAGAATGGAACTGAAACCCATTTTCACGGATTTCAAATGTTTGTTTTTAGTCCAGCCTCAAACAATTCTATCAAATTTGCCTCTGATTAGAAAGGCATTCTGAGCCCCCCCCCCCTCTCCCTACTAAAGAGCAGATTTGGAATTTTTAAAAGTCTCTAATTTTCAAAGATTCATATTTATAGTCCAGATGTATAACCGTTTCTCGGTTTTATGTATTTTAATATTTCGTAGAAATCTTGGAATGTGAAACCTTAGGTGTGAAAGGTTCATATATAAGATCTAATGCAATTTTTATGTAGAAAAAGAAAATAAAACAAAACTCATTAGCAATGTCTGCATTTGTCGACAGCTTTCCATCCAGACATTAGATATAAAAAATAAAATCAACAAAAAGCCGATCAAAAATTATATCAAAAAAAAAAAATCCCTGATAGAAGGATAAATATTTCTTGGTGTTTCCTTTCATATTTCACTAAATTTAAAATCAATAAAAAAAGTAACAAAATTTGAAGTATTTAAGAAAAATTGTTATAAAGACACCAACTTGTTTTTTATTTATCAATTACAGTCTATCTTGCATTTAATTATAAATGTCAATCACTGCAAACATTGATTTTGAATGATTGTTTTGCTAAGCTTCTGATATATGTACCACCGCCACATGCATTACCAACAAGTAATTTAAACGACCTTAAGTTTTGTTGTAATATAGAAGATTACCAGTTGATTTACAGACAATAGGGGGGAGGTTGTTACAATAAATATAATACATATTGAGTATATGCAAATTGCGCCATTTGTCAAAGGAAATAACATTCCTCCCAAGAAAAATTACAACTAAAAAATAAAAATACTGGGAAAAAGCCATTAAAAAAAGAATTTGAATATTTTTTTTCAAGCACGCTTGTTTATTTCAAGAAAGGATGTGTTCAAGGTATCTTTCTAAAAAAATGTTGGAAATAAAAACGGTGTGGAGATTTAGTTGGTTGTCTGCTTTGCAACCAAAAACTGTGGAAGTGAGCCCTATTGGTCTTTCAATGGAAATTCCAATACACGTACTAAAATCTTATAAAAACAGTTGGAACATGGTTCAAGTGCTATAGCCCTAACATAATGATATTATCATGACGGGAGTAACATTATACAAGCAAACATTTGGGAGAAGCACTGACGGCTTACTTTGACATTTAAACCTATACCGTGCACGGAAGTACATTATTGATTATAGAGAAAGAAAATCTTTCTAGTTGTATTGGGTATGTGTTGGGGGCCCTAACATGAATGGTTTAGAGAAGGATATGGAGATAACGAACAGTATTCAATCTCAAAGTCCATTAAACAATATACAAAATCAGAGCAGAGCAAACACGGACCTCCAAAACATCAGAGGTGGGATCAGGTGCCATGGAGGAGTGAGCATCCCCTGCCGACCGGTCACATCCGCCGTGTGCTCGCTCTCATGATCAGGAAATAACAGAAAAAATCCGTCGTCAATTCAGTGTATAAATAATGGACTAACAATTGGTATTAAAAACGTCAGTCAGCATTTGCCTCAATGATAAACTGTATTTGTTGACAAGGTCATTGTATCGACCATAGAACTTACGAAATGATGATGACTTTAAACGAGACTGCTGATATTCTTGTTTCATCAACTTGCTTGTCATATAATTTACCTCGTTTAAGAAATTGTTTATACGTAGAGCATGCTCTTGCGTATCGAATCAACTGAGATATATATACTCCGTATGCAGGTGATGAAGGTATATTGCTGCATAAGTAAGGGAAGTTGACGATAGAAAAGTTAAAGTCATCACGTTTAGCATATAGCTTGGTTGTTAGATTACCATCAGTGTCTTTTTCAAGTAAAATATCCAATTATGAAGCAGAAGTGTCGGACTCTGTTGTATCTTTTATCTCAAGCTCACCAGGATATATCATATCGAACAGTATTTAAGATCTAAAGTTCATTAAGTACGTTCGATCCTGAGTTTGTGAGCGGATTTTGGTAATGTCCTTTATTTATAAACTTCTGCGTCATTTTTAATTTCTAACATCAAATCTGAGTTCTACAATGCAAATTGAACTATATTCAATGAAAAAACCGCGATTAAATTCCATTCAAGTACATGTAGAGTTAAGCTAGGAACTATATTTTGTGGCGGAAGGATTTTTAGAAGAAAATGATCATTTTTTCCCTTTAAACTATAACAGTACTGTTAATTTTGGATTCCTATTTTCCCATGCTGGTTGCACACAAAGCTGATTTTTGCAGTGAAATGTGTTATGTTGGTTCTGAAATATCTATTAAATTATTTCTTATGTCTTCTTTTTACGAAGTGTGACAAATATAGTAAATATATTCTGAAAATCCTGGAAAAAGTTGAGCCAATTTTAACGTAAAATTGAAATTTTTTTAGTAATATCTGAAAATTTACATCATATACCCCCAATTTTGATGTTATTTTCTAAATATTTAAGTTAACTTTGACCTATTTGCTTAAATTCAGAAAAAGTTTAAGACTTTGAAATAATTTTCTTGCTTATTAAATTTTCAATACCAGAAAAATGACATTTTCTTAGTGCAGAAAGGTCAAATAATTGATTATGCGAGCAATTTGAAACTTTTTCATGGTCACAATTTTAAAGTGTCTTTTTCTAAATAGTCTTTGAGTTCATTTTGTTTCATGCTTAAATTGGACAAAAATATTGGGGGGAAAGCGTCGAAGATGTAATTTTTAATTAAGACACAAATTTCAGTGCAAAAAGGTCATATTAAATGTACTGTAGCGCCAAAAGAAGCACATTGACCCTCATTTTTTGTCTTGAATTTTAATTTAGCTATGTCTGTAGAAACTAAAAATAAACTTGGCAAAAAAAGTTTAAGACTTTAAATATCAGGATCGAACGACGTTAAACAATACATAACAGGAGAAGAGCAAACACGGCCCTCTAAACCTTTCAGGGTATAGTTGTTGTCGTATTCTTCGTGGGCAAGATATATGTGTTTTATTTCTGCCCGTTATATTCGTTTTATTACATGTTGAGCGAATTTAAGTCCAGTGCTCTAATCTGTAAAAATAGCAAGAAAAATTTTAGGAATATTATATCAGTAATTTTATATTATATATGGAGTCAAATGTGTTAGAAATTCGGCTTTCAACGTTTTTCTCCTCGGAAAATGCAGTATTCTTTGAATATGTTTAACATTTTGTACCGTTGGATGGAAAGTGTTTCCTTTTGAATACAATGAGGACATTTTGTGGTTTGTATGAAAACAGGAATCAGATAGGTCCCGTGTCACGCGTACAAATCTATGGCTCTTTGGTTGTTTAAGTTTTCCAAGGAAATCGATTTCATTTCAGATAAAACAGGCGAAAATAGAATACATGTATATAAAAGAATGAAAAAAATCATTTATTTTATAAATGCTAAAAAAACAGGAGTCTTTCATAAACATGTAACTGAGGTAATAATACATATAGACATGTAAGATATCAAGAACAAATTCAAGACTATACTCTTTGTATTTTTTTAACCATTAAATATTGATTAAAATGTGTTTAAAGTTCGGCTTTCAACGTTTTCGTGGAAATACGCAGTATTCTGTAAATGTGTATTTTATCGTGGGTTGCGAAGTGTTTCCTTCTGGATACAATGAGGAAATTTTGTGTTTTGTATGAAAACAGGAATCTAGATAAACCTTGTGTCACGAGTACAAATCTATGTTTCTTTGTCCGTATAACTTTTTCAAGGAGATGAAATTCGATTTCGGATATAAACAGGCAAAAAAAATAGTTATATTAGAATGAATGAATAATGATTAAATCGTCAATATATTTTGATACCACCTCTTATCTCCTCACCGGAAAACTTCCAACACCATTTGACAACAAAAGCACACCACTTCCTCAATTTACATGTTTATTTTTGGCGTAAAAAATAGTTGTGTGTAATGTACACTAATTTAAGTAGTACCCTTTTAAAAAAAAGATATAGATAAAAAGAAAGTTTTTGACAACGGAAGGATAACAAATCTCCGAAACTGAAAATTTTATTTTATAAAGAGGTGTTGGTGGTAGTTCCATGTCGCTTGTACTACCAAATTTCTCTAGATCTCAATATACTATTTCAATGTCATTAGCCTTTCATTAAACATTTTGTTTGGTAAAACAAAACAAAAAAATTGAACTTTTTTATTTTAAGCAAATCAAAAGGGAAGGAGGGATCGCAACGCCGCTCTGGATCCGCCACTACCATTATTCCAGCTATTACAGTTATTGTGCATATTAACTGATGTATGTAGAAAATTAAAGTTATTTCAACCAAGGATGCACTAATATTATTAAGAACATAACTGTTGCTTTTTGATCATTATTTTTACTTTATTTATTTTCCAAGAAAACTGTTTTGCTGAAAACAGAAAAAAAGTACAAGAATGATCAATAGCATTTCTTGTACATGAGGAGGAGATATATTTACAAAACAGAAGGTCTGTTTTCGTCCGTCGTCGTGCGTTGTGCGTTGTACGTCGTGCGTTAACATTTGAACATTTTCAGCTTCTTCTCTGCAACCACTGAACCAATTCCAACCAAATTTAGCCTAAAGCATCTATGGGTGAAGGGGAACAAAAATTGTGAATTTTATGATCCCTGCCCCCCTGGGGCCTGAGGGGTGGGGCCAAAACCACTAAAATTAATGCAATCTTTAAAAATCTTCTTCTTTACACCTGGACATCAAGCAGTCAAACTGTTTGCATGATTGTAATTAGCAATGAGTCCTCTACCAAAATTGTGAAATTCATGGCCCTGGGGTCAGGGGTTCTAGTGCTAGGACGGGGCTAAATAAGTAGGTAGTGAAAATGCATTATTTCTTTGAAAATCTTCTTCTCTGCTCCTGGGTATTAAATAAATCAACTAAGCACATAGTTATGATGAGCAAGAGTGCCACTACCAAAATTGTGAATTTTATGGCCCCAGGGTCAGGGGTTCTGGTGTTAGGGCGGGGCTCTATTGATTATATAGTGAAAATACATTAAATCTTTGAAAATTTTCTTCTCTGCTCCTGGGTATTAAATAAACTAAGTGCATAGTTATGATGAGCAAGAGTGCCTCTACCAAAATTGTGAATTTTATGGCCCCAGGGTCAGGGGTTCTGGTGTTAGGGCGGGGCTCTATTGATTATATAGTGAAAATACATGAATTCATTGAAAATCTTCTTCTCTGCTTCTGGGTATTAAATAAACCAACAAGTACATAGTTATGATGAGCAAGAGTGCCTCTACCAAAATTGTGAATTTTATGGCCCCAGGGTCAGGGGTTCTAGTGTTAGGGCGGGGCTCTATTGATTATATAGTGAAAAATACATGAATTCTCTGAAAATCTTCTTCTCTGCTTCTGGGTATTAAATAAACTAACTAAATGCATAGTTATGATGAGCAAGAGTGCCTCTACCAAAATTGTGAATTTTATGGCCCCAGGGTCAGGGGTTCTGGTGTTAGGACGGGGCTCTATAGATTATATAGTGAAAATACATTGAATCTTTGAAAATCTTCTTTTCTGCTCCTGGGTATTAAATAAACTAACTAAGTGCATAGTTATGATGAGCAAGAGTGCCTCTACCAAAATTTTGAATTTTATGGCCCCAGGGTCAGGGGTTCTGGTGTTAGGACGGGGCTCTATTGATTATATAGTGAAAATACATTAAATCTTTGAAAATTTTCTTCTCTGCTCCAGGATATTAAGCAGATGAACTGCCTATATAGTTATGCTGGACAAGGGCCCATATCTTCCAGAATTGTGAATTTCAAGGCCCTATAGGGTCAGGGGTACCATAGAAGGGGGAGGGGGCTGTACTTATATACTGATAATGAATGAATGAATGGTTTGAAATCTGCTCCTTGGTATTAATCAAATATCAAGGCCTAAGGGTCAGGGGTTCATGTGTGGTAGGGGCACTGCTGATTATTGCTGAATATTACTGATTAGTTGAAATGCATTTTTTGTTCCCTTACCCTGCATATGGGTATTAAGTAAACAAACTAAGCAACTGCTAAGTGTATTGTCATGATGATCAATGGTGCCTCTTTCAAAATTGTGAAGGCCATAGCATCTGGCTTAAAACATGAATCAAATTCAATCACTGGAAAGTTGTTGCATAATGCTCAGGTGACCTATAAGGCCCATGGGCCTCTTGTATAAAGAAGTTAGTGAAGTTATAATACAAGTGGTGCCCAGTGCAATCATAACCATCTTATTATTTAAGTATGGCAATAATATCTTCACAAAATACAAGACAGGATGCAGAAAGACTAGAGAAATTATACAATACATGTAACAAAATAATTTAATAGTCCACCTACAGTAAACAATTATCTAAATAAAGAAGGGTTGTCCAAAAAGTTCGTGGACTTAATTTTCTTAATGAAGTCTACAATGGGAAAAGTATACTGCAAAATTTTATATAGACTATGATTTAGTACATATACAAAAAATTAAATCAATACACATTATATGTTGAACATTGTGGGCGTAAATACTGTATGTAAAGGCGCAAGGGGCAGTCTGACGTAACGCTAATTTTATGATAACGTCAAAAATATGGATTTTGATTTTTGTATCACATGTTAATTGACAGACATTAATTTTCTTTATTATATTACATTGCTAATTGTGTTTAATATTGTATTTAATATAATATTTTTGTTTAGACAATAATTGATTTTATTTGTAAAATAAAAAGACCTTATACCCGAAAATGTACATTCGACATCAAAATAAACACATCATATACGAGGGCTGCGTAGCCTAGTCCGACGAGGCTAGATTTAAAACAACGTCATAAATAAGGATATTCTCTTTTCATCAAATAACAGTAGTTTTCCACTTCTAGTAGTGTCTCCAAAATTGTCATTTTTTAACACCATGTCATATCAAAACTATTCCTTCCTCTTTCTTCAAACCTGAAAAGAATGGTTTACATGAAATTAAACCAAAAAACCAATCTCTCCCAATGCAGGAAATAGTTGTCCAATAAAGACGTTTGAAAAATAATTTATTAAAAAGACTCTGAAAAAAGAAAACAAATCAAAGTGCTCATTTAATTTGCCTAAAATATCTGGGTATAATGTACCTTTATAAAGGATTTCTCAGCAGAAGGAATAGAGGTCATTGACCTAAATATTCCTTACAAGTCTAAGCGTAATGTTAATGTGAGGAAGGGTAGGGGGTAGGGTCCTTTTTTTTTTTACACTTGTTGGGGATATTCATAATTCTTCATAAAATCTTTTGACTAAATTATGATAATTAGTTTAATTTTACAATATGTCAAATATTTATTTCAAATATATGGAGATAATAAACAGTATTCAAGATCAAAAGTCCATTAAACAATACAAAACAGAAACAGAGTAATAAAAAAAAAACGTCAGAAATCAGATCAGGAATCAGGTAGATATGAGTATCCCCTTCTGACCGGTAACACTCACCATGTTCTTCTTTTTTTGATCTAGAAATAGCGGTAAAAAATATTCAGTTTGTAAAATAAATGGCATAACAAGTAGTATGTAAAATTCAGTCCGCATTTGACTCAATGATAAATTGTATTTGCTGACAAGGTCATTGTATCGACCATAGAACTTACGAAATGATAACTTTAAGCGAAAATGCTCATATTCTTGTTTCATCAACTTGCTTGCCAATAATTTACCTCATTTTAGAAATTGTTCATACATAGAACATGCAAATGCTCTTGCATGTCGTATCGACTGAGAGATATAAATCCGTACATAAGTGACCAAGATATATTTCTGGAAGCTGACGATTGAAAAGTCGAATTTATCACGATTGTCATAAACAATAATCGGACTTTTCTAGAAAATATCTAAGTATGAAACTCACCAGACAACAAGACGGTAGTAATTATGAGTATTTATCAGACGACACTACAGATCAGTAATTATCAGATTCAACAGTAAATACGACAGTCATTATCATTATTTATCCCTTTTTTTTTTAAAATTTCTTGACGCTTAGGCTTCAATGTCAAGAATATATAAAGTTGTGGCCCTTTTACATTACAACCAAATATTAAATATACAGTTATGTATTCATTTTCCCCTAAATGTCCACAAAATTATAAACCAACATTTCCGAAAGAGCCTCAAATATACTATTTTGCTACTGACACGGGGGTGGGTTGGTGGGTGGGGTGGAATTTCTGATGAGATAAAGAAACTAACATACACGAATTATGAAAATAATGTATTTTATCAACATGATTAAGTCATGTTAATATATCGTTCTAATAAAGACGTTTAATACAGTTGAGTATTTTCATCAAAATTTAGTGTTTTTAATCCGTGACAATATGTACCAGGGGTTATCAAGAAGTTCGTGGACTAGCGTCATAAAATTAAAACCGCTTTAGGTACATCAATGAGTTTTAAAATATCTAGTAAGCGTCATCTTTTCTATCTAGAGAATAAACCATAACTCATAAATTTTATTTTCTAATAAATTAGTAATGTTTTTGTAAGCAAAGGTATGTCAAGGCGGCGCAACCTCGTACACGACGTTTTTGCGACCTATGTGTAACTGAAAAAAAGCTCTTTTGATATGATCATTTGACATCCAAAATTCCCGTTAATTCGGGTATGTGCCGGATAACAATTGTTCCATAAAATATGAAATTTTCACTTCATTCTGGAAGTTCTATGAAATTTTATTGTAAATTTTACACGGAATGTCCAAACAAATGTGGCCTTGAAAATGACGTCAAAAGGGGGGAGGGGTTTCCATTTCCAACATTCTATAAAGTTTTGCCCCTGAAAAAACGGGTATAGACTTAAAATATGTTGAAATGGCTACAGAGAAATAATATGCATCCAGAGTACTTGTCTTTTAATTCAAAATAGATTCAGAGAGAAAGGAATACACAGTTAAAGTCAATTTGCAGTCAAGGTGTGAAAAATCAATCACGTCAAAAAATGACGTTGATCATGTGTTGTAGATATTGAACTCCCAAAAGCAAAATATCCCGGCACAATCAAGCGCTGATCTCTCCCAATGTATTATTCAATTTGGAATAGTATATTCATTAAAGACCACTGTTCATGGCATTGTAAAGTCATATAATCAAGACGGGTTTAAGTCCTTACTCAGTTCCAGGGAATCTCATTAAAAAAGTGTATGAGGTAGAAGAAGCGGACATTGAAAAAAAAAAAACAATGACGTTATCGGACGTCATGAAAATAAACGACGACAGCGCCGGGTGATCATATAATATCGTTTTCATTTAATAATTTGGCAAATAATGAACGTATCAGGCTAATTTTTTCAACATTTCTTTATTATTTGTTTTTTATTTTCCATATAAATTTTGAAAGCATAGACTACATAGTACTAATTTTATAGCCTCAGTCCACGAACTTTTTGATAACCCCTCGTATTTTGGTGGCCACGGTAACTATTGACTAAAGCAAACATTTTATAAGGATTTTCATTTCATACTTAGGAATGTGTGCCAAGATTCATAAAAACCCTAGCCATAGCGCGTCACACTCTCTATATAACAATTTTAATGCTTTAAGACAATAGCTATCATTTACTTTTACATTTATCATTTACATTTATCTAGTTATAATAATCAATGGCTTAAAAGCACAGTATTCATTCTTTAAGACAAACATCCAGCCAATTATAGGTAATAAGTTGATTTTGATGCTGTTCTTGTAAAAGTAAATGACCTAGTCTTCAGACCCTTGAATAGATACAAAAGAATCAATCAACCAAATGTTAATTCAATGTTTAAACCAATAATGCAGTTAGAATAATTGCTTTTAAAACAGATATTTAACCAAAGAAAGTTAATGACAATACTTAAAGATATTCTACACGATCAATTTCCTCAGAATATTTTTTACCAATTAAGTGTCAGTGTATTAGTGGTTAACGAAAGATAATTATTGACCTGCGTATTAAAGCAATACATAAGTAACGGATTTTTATACGTTTGACAATTTACTATATTAATTTGAGGCCATAATTAGCAGGCGTCTGCACTATGAATGAGAACAGTATACTCCTATTACCTTTGGTGTTATTTCACAGGAGCAGTAGTCTAGATTTGATACACGAGGAAAGATATGTTGGTCCGGTAATTCTAGTGATGAAGACAATTGGTCAGAAGCAATGCGTTACAGAATGTCAAGCCCGAGCGTCTCTGTGTAAAAGAATCAGCTACAAGAGGGAAGACCTACTGTGTGAAATGGTCTCCTCCACTGAGAAAACGGAACCAACCTCAAAGTACATCAGACTCGGGGAAGTAAGTAAAAGAAAATATAAAACATAAAAATAAGGATTTCATTCCCTATGATTCTAAAAGTAACATTGCTCATGCCGGGTTCTACGAATTAGATTTATTAAAATCACAAGTGTTCGTCGTTGACATTTAACTTTGAAAGTTTGAATGTATTCGATGATTCATTTTAGACAAATCACCTTTATACTCATGCACTCTACACTTAATTCTTGAGCTTTGAAATTTATCAATAGTTTTTTTTCTCTCTTGTTTTTCTGTTTTTAACATTTCAGTGATGCTATGTGTGAAACTGAGGTCTGCAAGTATTTGTTAATTTTAAAGAGTGTAATATTCAACGAGAAAATACATTTTTTGCCTGCTTGCTTGTTGGCAGAAAAAGAATAGTTACGATAGCACATTTTCTGGGGTCAAATTTTCATATAACTGATGAAGAATTGTTGCGTAGTAATAAAGTAATTTTTTTATTTTACGTGGATAAAATGAATTCTCTTTTCTTTAAACCTAGAAAAAAATCGAAAAGAAAACCCATACGATTGTTTTTCATTCACATCTGCTTCTGCTTCATACTTGGATATTTTACTTGAAAAAGACACTAATGGTAATCTAACAACCAAGATATATGATAAACGTGATGACTTTAACTTTTCTATCGTCAACTTCCCTTACTTATTCAGCAATATACCATCATCATTATCTACATAAGGAGTATATATATCTCAGTTGATTCGATACACAAGAGCATGCTCTACGTATGAACAATTTCTTAAACGAGGCAAATTAATGATAAGCAGGTTGATGAAACAAGAATATCAACAGTCTCGTTTAAAGTCATCATTTCGTAAATTCTATGATCGATACAATGACCTTGTCAGCAATTACAATTTATCATTGAGTCAAATGCTGACTCACGTTTTTCATAATAATTGTTAGGTCATTATTATACACTGAATAGACGACGGATTTTTCCGTTATTTCCTGATCATGACAACGAGCACACTGCGAGTGTGACCGGTCGGCAGGGGATGCTCACTCCTCCTTTCAGAGAATCTTAATTGCATATTGCCATTGTGCACCTCCTTCTTTTTACTTTTTTATTCGACACGTATTTTAGGATTTCCATTAGCAAAACATGGAGATTGCCATTATATTCTATATTTATGTCCTATGACGTCACATATAGAAGCTTCTGGATAATATTTGATAAGACGAGTTATTCCTCTTTACACATTATCGAAAAACAATAGAAAAACATGGACACTATGGGAGACGGGGGTATCATTTAGTGAGCTCATTGCTCACAGTACCTCAGGTCTTGTATTTATTTTGAGATGCAAACAATGATACATTTACATGGTAAACGAACTAACAATTATCTTTACATGCATTTCAATCTAATTTAGAAGTAAAATTCAGTTAAGGGTGAAGTTGATGTTTTTGGAAGCAATAAAATAAATACAAGTCAAATCAAATAAAGAATGCGTACCTCTTTCTATTTTGTTTGTTTATACTAGTATTGACTTTCCTCGTATAAAAATTTATAATAAAAATAGTTCCAAGATTTAAATTTAAAAGCTCACCATTTTAATTTAGATGTATTTAGATGTATTTTAAATTTGACAATGATTTTATTTATTGATACTATGACCTTGTCAGTAAATATTATTTATCACTGAGACAAGTGCTGACTGACGTTTTTCATACTAATTATAAGTCCATTATTTATACACTAAATTGACTACGGATTTTTCCGGCTTTTTAAATCTTGACAAGGAGCACACGACGGGTGTGACCGGTCAGCATGGGATTTTACTATTCCATGGCACCTGATCCCACCTCTGATGTTTTGGAGGTCCGTGTTTGCTCTGCTCTTATTTTGTATATTGTTTAATGGACGTTGAGATTGAATACTGTTTGTTATCTCCATATCCTTCATTCATAGTTATACAGTGTAGATAAACACTGGATAAAACTGTTCTATTTACTTTTTTAAAAGCAATTTTAAACATGCACACTATGGAATGGTTTAAAAATTTGTATGTAAATTACTTTATAATTTTTGTATTCGTTTGTTTTAAAAATATTTTTCTTTAGATTGCTAATGACAATGTTGAATGCATGTCATGCTTACCGAGTGAGAAATGTGTATTTCTTTCAAGTGAGAAGACATATTGTGTCAAAGGTAAGTATAGAAGTATAACCCTGTATGTTTGTCCTCAAACAGATAGGTAAATTCATATTAAAGATAAATTTTCAAAATATAAGACAGATTTATGGAATGAGGGATGTGGAAAAGATATGACATATTATTTCCTGTTTTTAGGGTGCGGATCTATAATTTTAATGTATACTTCAGGTACAGAGTGGGTGACGGATCTATAATTTTAATGGCCTATCAACATAGGTGACCTACAATTGTCTGCGATTCGATTAAAAACAATTATATTCGTTTATATTCTATCAACCAGATGAAATTCAGAGTGAATCATTGTCTTCTAAACGTTGTAAGAAGTTGATATTTAATCCAAATATAACCACTTATTTTGTCCATAGTTTATCTTTTGAAACTTTTCTCAAATGAAATTTCAATTGATTTGAAGTGAATACAAATCTTGTTCTCTCATTTTAAGATAAAAATGGACCAAAAGATTGCACAGAGGTACATAATCTATCATCCCAAAGTGGTCTTTATAGAGTCAGTATCCCGGTCTTTGGTCACGTGACCGTCTTTTGTGAAATGGAGGCTGACGATGGAGGCTGGACAGTAATTATATCTTATTTATATTTAATTGTTATCATTTATAAATGTAGATCCAATGTTTCAGTCAACAGTGACATTTTATGCAGTAAATTTTTTGTAATATATAATCTTAAATGTTTCTGTTTTACGTTTTATATCTTGATTCCATTGAAATGACGAAATTTTATTAATTTACATGAATATATATTTACGCATTTTTCAAGTGAGCTGAAATTAATGATTAGTTATCCAGTGCTCTAAAGATCGAGTGATTTTCTTTGTATTATTTTCACTTATAAAAATATGTAAAAAATACGATTGCACTCTCAATCAACAAACTCAATATAAAATACATATAAGTTAACAAACGGTATTCAAGCTCTAAGTCCTTTAAAAATACAAAACAAGAGCAGAGCAACCAATGCCCTCTAAAAGATCAGAAGTGGGATCAGGTGCCATGGAGGAGTAAGCATCCCCTGCCGACCGTCATGTACCGCGTCTCAAAAGAAATAACGGAAAAGTCTGACAATGATCCATTATGTAAATAATGATCATACAATTAGTATGGCGGAGGACGAGGACTTTGTATCAACCACTGAACTTACAAAATTATTATTTAAACGAGACTGCTAAGATAAATAATCCCCATTTGCAGACGATGAAAGCAGATTTCTGGATAAGTAAGGATGTTGATGATAGAAAAGTCATCACATAAATCATAAAACTTTAATATGCCCTATACATTAACAAAATAAATATACACTTCCAAAGTGATCAATTTAAATGTTGACATTTATTTATTTAGGTTTTCCAACGTCGACTCGATGGGTCTGAGGATTTCTATAGAACCTGGACGGAGTCTAAGGATGGATTTGGGAATCTGACAGATGAATTTTGGTTTGGTAATTTCTTTAAAAATGAAGCTTACTTAATAACGATTTAGTCAACGTAACAGCGTGTATTAGCTCTTCATATTTGAAGGAAAAGTTAAGCAAAAGAATAATCTAGGTTTTTTTTAATAAATATTTTTCAAATCATAGTATTTTAACATCAAAAACAGAAACAAATAAATTACATTTGCGCATTTTAAGAAAAGTAGTCTTTTAAATATGTTTTTCATAAATGGATTTGATAATAATTTTTCCTATGCATAAAATGTCATCTAATTGATCAAATGCTTATGTTTCAATACCTGTATTTAAAACATATAAAAAGCCAGGCATAATTCAATTTAACTGAGCAGTTTTTATAAATGAGGATAGAAGGTTATTCAAATACATAATTTTCAATTGCTAATATTTTTCTTTGAGGGAACAACTTATTTAAATACAATTTTTACAATTGCTTATACTTTGTATTGATAAGCAAACAAGTTGATTTCTGTGTAAACGTTTAAGGGGACCATAGTTATACTTATCTATTCAGGCAGACATTACAAACGCATATAAAAGCAGAAGCTCGAACAGTTTTAATATCAACCTTAGAGCACTTGTCCGTACAATCAATCTTAACTTTCAAAGTTTGCTTGGAAATAAAAAAACCCGAAGAGTTAGTATTATATTTTGCGATATTCCTAGCAGTAAGGACAATAAAGAATAATTCAAATCACCTTGTTTAATTAATGAAATGATTGTTGCTTGCTAAACGCGACAAAAATAATGAGTCAGAAGAAAAAGCAATCGATACTGGAAAAAATGTTTCCTTAGATAGATAGAGAAATATGATTTCATGTTATGTAATAGGTCTGTGATATCTCACGCACTTAAAGGAAGGATATGAAGATAACGAACAGTATTCAATATCAAAGAAAAAAAACAATACAAAATAATAGCAGAGCAAACACGGACCTCCAAAACATCAGAGGTTGGATCAGGTGCCATGGAATAGTAAAATCCCATGCTGACCGGTCACACCCGTCGTGTGCTCCTTGTCAAGATTTAAAAAGCCGGAAAAATCCGTAGTCAATTTAGTGTATAAATAATGGACTTATAATAAGTATGAAAAACGTCAGTCAGCACTTGTCTCAGTGATAAATAATATTTACTGACAAGGTCATAGTATCAATAAATAAAATCATTGTCAAATTTAAAATACATCTAAATACATCTAAATTAAAATGGTGAGCTTTTAAATTTAAATCTTGGAACTATTTTTATTATAAATTTTTATACGAGGAAAGTCAATACTAGTATAAACAAACAAAATAGAAAGAGGTACGCATTCTTTATTTGATTTGACTTGTATTTATTTTATTGCTTCCAAAAACATCAACTTCACCCTTAACTGAATTTTACTTCTAAATTAGATTGAAATGCATGTAAAGATAATTGTTAGTTCGTTCACCATGTAAATGTATCATTGTTTGCATCTCAAAATAAATACAAGACCTGAGGTACTGTGAGCAATGAGCTCACTAAATGATACCCCCGTCTCCCATAATGTCCATGTTTTTCTATTGTTTTTCGATAATGTGTAAAGAGGAATAACTCGTCTTATCAAATATTATCCAGAAGCTTCTATATGTGACGTCATAGGACATAAATATAGAATATAATGGCAATCTCCATGTTTTGCTAATGGAAATCCTAAAATACGTGTCGAATAAAAAAGTAGGAGGTGCACAATGGCAATATGCAATTAAGATTCTCTGAAAGTTTAATTAAATTTATCTAAGTAGTATAAGAGGAGTTGCGGATAAAAGATGTGTACCCCAAAGCGTAACAGACGGACGTACAGACGGACGGAAATGCCGATTACTATATACCCTTCCACTTTTCAAGCGGGGGTATAAAAACATCGGTCATTAGTGCTTCCCATTATTAAAATAAATTTACAGAAAGCTGGCATTGTATAGAAAAAAAGTTGTTAAGGGTGTAATGTGTTCGGAGATAATTTAGTCTGCCGGATGTCTCATGTGGAATCAACTGTGATCTCTAATGGAGAGAAATAATATAGGTCACTTTTGACTGTTATTCAATCCATGTTCATTGTATACTTCTGTGAGTATCATGAAAAACCCTTCTTAACTGATCAACTGTGATCGATCGAAACCGATCACAATAATTCAAGGGACTGGTTAAACGTTGCATTTTAACGTAATTTATTTCTTTTTGTCTCATAAAAAATGTTACTTAAAAGAATTTTACTGAAAAGCCCAAACATTGATAGAATATATAAAAATATATTATTACACCCTTCTTTAAAAAATAAATACTTGCTCGTTATTTATATGTTTCTTACTAACTTACATTTTTTTATGGTTCTCAGGTGGTTCTTAAAATTAAATTTGGAACACATTTCCTAATAATAACTGCTGGATAAAACATATAAAAAAAATAGGAAAATCCCACAATCTCGATGATTTTTTCTCATAACTTCAAATAAGCAAATTTTGTCTTCTCATAAAGTTCTGTGTTTTGGGGGGAACGTATTTGTACATGTAAACATTTGTATTTTTTACTTAGATTATCCTTTTGTTAATTAAGGAAATGAGAAACTCTTCCTCTTATTGAGTCAAGGAACATACGAGTTACGGATGGACATGAGTGACTTCAACAACCAGACTCGTTATATTAAATACAGCAGTGTATCCGTAGTAGACGAGGCTTCAAAATACCTAATGTCCTTATCTGGGTTTTCAGGCGACGTTGGTAAGTTATCTTTTGAAAAAAATGACTTTGCTAGTTTTCTTAAAATTAATATTTTAACAAAAATGAAAATTGTAACATAAAATATAAAAAAGAATTAAAGTGTATCTCTTAATAATTATATATTTCTCTTTGCTGAGAGATTCTTTAGTTGTAATCCCCTATACTGCATTAATATTAAATAATTGAGGTAGTTCTATACTCAGTCAACAAAAAATACACATAGAATACCCATTATCCCATACTCCAATAAAACTTATCTTGTTTTACCTTAAAAAAAACCCCAAACTTGTCAGTTAATTTAAGACAATGAATCAGAATGTGGTTGATTCTAACAAACTAGATAAACCAAGTTGATCTGTTAATCTTTCCTTAAATACAGTATTTATAAGCAAGTTTGTTAATGCAATGCGACCGACTTACATGTAAGAGCAAAATCGATCGTTACTGGATATTTAAAAGGTCAGGTAAAGTCAGACCAATACAGTAGGCCTTTCACTAATTTTTCAAGTTGCTCATATGGTAAAAAACATTGCATAGATAGATTTATAGGTACATGAAATTATTAAAAAAGATAATGACTTATGCATACTTTTGATAACATCATTAAAAGTTTAATCTTTTATAATTGATTTCTCCGATGTTGTGTTTTAAGGACAGGTAACTCTATATGAAATATGACAAACTAAGTGCCGATTTGAGTTATCGTTTATATGAATGACATATACATGTAAGCTGCTTTAGCATTGGTATGGTTATGTACACAAAAGGGTTCCTTACATTGTTTTGTACAAAAAAGTGTTGACCAAAAGAAGGAGAATGTCTTCACTATATCTGAAATAACAGGGTCAAAGGAATGGGGAACAGACTTTATTCAATATTTTAACTCTCTTTGACGATTATTGTAAAGAAGAAATTTAAAGCCATGTTTTTTGTGTGTGCGCTTTTGCGCTTCCTATATAAATATGTATATTTTTACAAGTAAATGCAACAATTGATCATCTTATTTGTGTTACTGAGCATAAAGGGGAACGACCGATTATAAAAAATAATTAGGTAAGAACTAAGAAAGAGGGTAGATTTCACTTTTTATTTTAATTTAGAATTTTAATTATATGTAGTTAAACGGTGCCTGCAACTATACAGTTAATAAGTTTAACATTGGTACTAAATTTTAAAACCACTGGATTCTACTGAGAGCAGAGAAACACTTGGGAAATGCTAAACACTGCCTTACGTTTAAACAGTTAGATACCCCGGGCCTGCTCTAAACATGTTTCAGCAGTGAGTTTATAACACCCAGACCTAGCGACGGTTGAAAGGACTAAATACAGTTCAAAAATTACATCTCGAAAATAAGAAGTGTGGTTCCGGTTTTACTAATTGTTAATGGCGTAGTGCGATCATTCACTAACTTTATTAGTCCCCTACCGGTGAAACCGGGGGGGGGGGGGGGGCTTTAGGTTTCATCTGCGTCCGTCCGTCTGTCTGGCTGTCCGTCTGTCTGTCCCCGTCTCTCTGTCAGTCTGTCCCACTTGGTTTTCCGCACTTTTTTCTAAACGCTTGCAGATATTGAGCTGAATTTTGGTATGTGAGTGTATCTTAATGAGTTACAGATCAAGTATGAATTTCGCTTTGCTTCATTGATTTTTGACAGAATTATGGCATTTTGAATATTTTTCATAATCGTTTAATTAAGATTGGGATTGAACTGCGCTAACTTCCGATGGTCGACATAGAAATGAAGCGAGGAAAAGACGGTGAAAAAATGAGTTGAATTTTCGTCTTAATGTGGATTATTTTTTTTTATTTTTAAGGCATTTACAATCTAAAAACTTTGCAGTTTTACCTTGGACATGACTTATGCATATTATAAAATGACATACTGAAGAAAAAAGGTAGGGGACATGTATTACTTATGCAATACTCTCAGAATGCTTGTTGAATTGATAAATGAATTCATGTTTTTATGTATTTATTCATATATTAACTTCCTAGCGGATTGTTTTACTGCAACGACCAACCCTATACATATCATAAAGTTCTCGACCAAAGACCAAGACAACGATCCTTACGGAGATAACTGTGCGACTTTGTACAAGTCAGGATGGTGGCACAATAAGTGTCACTGCTCTAACCCTAACGGTCTATACCTGGCTGGGGACACCGGCTTATTCGCTGAAGGGATAACATACAACCCCTGGCTCACACATTATTATTCGCTAAAGACAATCAAGCTGATGGTTAGAAGAATTGTATGAGTAAACAGCTCAAAACGAGTTAGAAGAAAAAAACAATGTAGATTTCAAGAGAAAATTCAGTATAAATGGGAATTTTAACCTGAAGAAAATTTAGCGATTTATCCATAAAAACTGCTATTTTATTTATGGCGACTTGAAATTTTTGCAATTTAAAAAACACCTCACTAATGAAGTTATAACGAATAAATTCTTTTTAGCGATATTCAACTTTAGTGATCTTGGCATCCTCGCTATTAATGCCAAAATTGAATCCTCTCTAAAAGTCTGCTTATACGGTAGGTATAAATGTTATATGTTTATCTCATATAAATGTTTGTGTCAAAATGATAGAATCTAGTTGTGGTATGAGCAGTGAGCTCTAGAAACTAGAAGTACTGTGAGCAATGAGTTCACTAAATAATACCCCCGCCTCCCATATGTATATAATGACAGTGTCCATGTTTTGCCATGGAAAACCCAAAATATGTGTTGGATAAAAATGTTTAATAGAAGGTGCACAATGGCAATATGTAATAAAGAATCTGTGAAAGTTTCATCAAATTTCATTCCATGGTATAAC